>NC_056744.1:1080858307-1080895124 GCF_019279795.1 Protopterus annectens | reverse complement strand
AAGCTACAGATGGAGCCGGTGAACCCAGAATTGGGGATCTCAATGTAGGAGATACCAGTTCCAAGACTGGGGATCGGCTCCTACTAACTACCTGTACAGTCGGTTCCGATGACAGTGGAGCCGATACAGGAACCTTCTTGGAGACCTTCGGAAATGAAGAGCCCTTTGGATCCAAACTCACAGAAGAAGAAGTCGAAGATGAAGCTTTTGGTTTCCCTGGAGCAGTATCCAAGTCTGACTGGAAAGCAGACTTAATCAAGCCACACTCGACCAACTTCCTTTTCCTTTCTGCCAAAACCCTAGCACTGAATCCATGGCAAATAGAACATATCTCTTGGAGATGCACCTCTCCCAAACAGTAGACACATGTGGTGTGGCCATCGGTAATAGATATCTTTTGATTAGGGCACTTCTTAAACCCTGACGTGGCCTTTTCAGACATAGTGGATAACACAGTACAATCCCAGCAATCAAAAAAACACTAACAACAAATTAAGGAGCAGCAACAAACAAAATAAGCCTAACCGGCTACAAACATAATTAAGAAAAGCCTAATTCAGCTGTAGCTGCAGTAAAAAGGAAATAAGCCTAACCGGCTAAAGGTAAACAACTGAAAGGAGCCTAACTTGGCTATAAGCCTAACCGGCTACAGATAAACTGACAAAAACCTAACTCGGCTTAAGGATAGGGTAAAATAAGTCTAACTGGCTATGAGCAAGGAAACCAACAGGGCCAAACGCCCAAAAAAATTAGATCACAAGTTCTTATTAAAGTATTAAACTATTAGGAAAGAAAGAAACCCAAAACGGATAGCCTATGCTTGCTAACTCTCAGAAATCTAACAAACAGTAATATTTGTTTTAAAGTATCCAAGAAAAAGAAGAAACTTATCTCTCAAACGGCCTGAGCTGTAGAAAAACGCATGATCTGTTGCAGCGGCAAAGTAGATCTGGGGAAGGTAGAGGTGCATTGCGGGGTAGGGTTTCGGCCTCGAGGTGTTAGAGACCTCGAGCTTTGCAATTTGGCTGACTCGAAGCCGAGGATCATCTCCGAACCCATCAGTAAGAATAAAGGCGAGATTGAACAACTTCACATTCAGTGTTTTGCATTTCTGTTTGACATTCTTATTTATGCAGTTTAATTAACTATGTCTTCATGTTTTTCTGTTTTTTTCTTTTAGACAGAGTAAAGAAATATAAACCTGATTTAGTGTCAGACATAATTCTCAGACGAAAATTCAAAAATATGAAAAGAACAGATAAGACTGATTATTTGCAAAAGTCTGAATTTATGTAGCTTTCTGAATTCTTATAAATACCACATCAATAAATAATCTTTATGAATAAAATAGTCATAATCCTACCTCTGAACTGATGTGTTTGTTCATTCATGTTACCTATTAGTATCTGAATCACATCAATCTAGTCTGAAATAAGTGGGCACATTTTGACAGGAGATGGACTAAATTGTGACAAGGAAAAAAAGAGAAAATGCACAACTTACACAGCTAGAAGACAAGAAAACATTCCAAAGATTTCTAGGAATTATACTTGTAAAATATGCACTAATGTATTTGTAATAACTATGCCTATAAGAAAGATGGTGTAAGGATTTAGTCTGTGAAATGGAGCTATGAACAAGGAAAGTAATACTTCAAGTATGCAGATACAGCTGCATCAGAATTACAGTACTAAGGCATAAATTAAATGAGTTGTTTTGTCAGTAGATGACAGTCAATGTACCTCAGGAGTTCTAATCTTACAAGGCAACAGGTCAGTTATCCATGAGTCAAGAGTATTTACAGATGTACAGAAGAAATATGTTCGGCTAGAAAAGTAACTGTTAGGAATAGTAAATAGATGTAAAATGTTGCATGAGTAAGTCTGTGATAAATAAAATCAAGTGGAAATAGATCATAAACCTTGGCAGGCTTCCCTATATTATACCTCACTGAATGTGACTTGAGTTCAACTATTCATTGGTTTTGTAAGTGTACTTTAGCAGTGATTGCTATGTCTATCACCTTTTTATTTTCCCCATATTTTGCAACCCTGTATATATGTCTGTAGGGTGTGGGGATACACATATTTTAAAATTTCAAGTGGAACTGAATTCCTGATAAGTTGAACATGATGTATTAAGACCTCATGAAGTCGACACTCAAGGACTCATACATGTAGTGCCCTTGCAAAGCACATTACAAAAGACTGTACAGGATGTTGGTTAATCTACTGACATATGATTTGGAAATGAAATACAGATCAGGTAGGACAATACACAGAAGATATGGTTACCACAGCAATTTTTGACAGAGATGCATAAAGAGTTACTAGAAGAAAATCTAGAACCAAAGCAAGATTAATTTGTAAAGAAAGAAATTCATTTTTCTTTCAGTGAAGAAATTAGGGTATGCCCAAGTCATTCAACTGTAAGAATAAATGCTTAAAGAAAATATCCACCGTAATAACCACTTCTGAAGCTCTTCTGTTCATTTGTCTGAGAACTGGAAGATGACATTTCTAACCTGCATTTCCTTGTACACTGCCCCACATAATGCAGTTCTGTTTCTGTTTTCCTACACCTATTCGAACTTAAACTGGAGGATGTTTCATGTGGCCAAGTTAAATTCCCCAGTACTGAACTTCCTGCTAATTTCTTTTCACATGGGAAATTATTGCTGGTGTGGTTCCAAAGTGTACACAGGCAGTGATTCCTTTTGTTTTAAAAATTCATTCTTTTTCATAGGATCATAGGCTCGTAGAAGATTAGTACGCTATCGACACAGAAGTAATTTTAAGTCTAGTCATTTCAACCCAATGTAATACCACAGAAGTACTAGTCAATACTCAAGACTGCATTTAGTGATAACTGCCCATGTCCAGGTTGTCCTGCCCACTGCCCATGTTCAGTGTTTTTGTGACCATGGCATTAGTATATAGAGGTCTGGGAGATGCAAGGAGGCTTATCTCCACATACCACCTACAAAAAAGTACTTAGTTTTAAAATGCTCATTGGGTTAATTTCCTGATGAGTTGAAACATCCTTAAATCAAAAACAT
Source organism: Protopterus annectens (assembly GCF_019279795.1). Taxonomy (NCBI): domain Eukaryota; kingdom Metazoa; phylum Chordata; order Ceratodontiformes; family Protopteridae; genus Protopterus; species Protopterus annectens. Next base: position 1,080,892,066 of record NC_056744.1, on the reverse strand, counting down.
TTACATACTTAAAAGTACAAACCACAAACGAGTCCCAGCAGCTGTAGAGTCTTCACACTTAATTTAATAAAATTCAACAATAAAAATGACTTGAAGCGCTTTTTGTCTGCCAAGTAGCAAACTTCATCAGAAATAACAACCCTACAATGAGAATCCTTTAAATAGTCACTTAAACCAAATAAACGCGGGACAATTAACCAATTAATTATTTTTAAAAAAATTACCAAAAATATAAGCAATGCATACATAAATATATAGTAATATTTCATTTAAATATATGTTAAAACATAAATACAAACTAGAATGCTACTAGACACATTGTGCAAAATACAAACTCTTTATACATTTACGTATTGTAACAAATACTTGAATAACCTTTTACCTCTATAAACTCTTAAGTTTAAGGATGCTGCTTATAGAGCTTGTCTCATTTAGACCAGGAATATTACATGCATCCAGTTTAATTTGCCACTTTAATTCTAACTCCTCAAGTTTGAGAGTAAAAGGACCTCCTCTGATATCATGCTTAACGCTGTCAATGGCTAAAAATTTTAAATTGTGGTTCATATTCAAATGAATATGCTTAGCTAGTGCATTGTCAAGCTTGTTACGACTGATAGCATACAAATGTTCATACATTCTATCTCGGAGTCTACGCTCCGTTTTCCCCATATAGAATGCAGGACAGTGTGTACATCTAGCTAAGTAGACAATAACACTTGAAATTACAATTAAATCTTGCTTGTAATCTATATTTATAACCATTAACAGTAAATTAATTATTTACATCCACGTTTACAAAAATTGCAGTTCTCACATTTAGTCATACCTACTAATCTAGGAGGTTTAGAATGCTGGCTTTCTAATAAATCTTTAAGATTTCTACCACGTTTAAATACTATATTTGGGGAATTACCACGTTTACCAAACAGTGACTGGTTGCATCTAAACAGTTCCCAGTTTTTCTTTATTATTTTCACACAAAAACTACTTTGTACACTAAATGTAGTTATAAAACTACAACATAGTGGTTGACCCTTATGTGACACTATTTCACTATGTAGAGATGACTCTGGTGTGTCAAGGGTCCCTAAACTGTCAGTGTCAGACTTTCTAATAACCAAAATGGGCTTAAAAGTAAGGTTTGCTCTTTTATAATTTACTTCTTCTATTAAGATATCCAACAAGGATTCTGGATACCCACGGTGAAGAAACAGTTTTTTGAAGAACATACATTCCTCATGGAAATCTTCACCTTGAAAAGTAATACGTGAAGCCCTAACTAATTGGCCTTTTATAACTGACCTTTTCTGATGAAAAGGATGACGGCTAGAAAAGTGAAGAAATGCATTGGAATAAGTGTTTTTCCTAAATATTTTTAGAAAGCCAAATGTCTAAATATGATATGGCATCAGTACTAAAGTTAGACATAAAATGCAAAAATTCAGTTGACCTATTAAACCTATCCAACAAGTCACTTCCTACCTTTTCATCCCCTTTTAGCAAAACAAAAATATCATCTAGGTAACATATTTTAAAATTTCAAGTGGAACTGAATTACTGATAAGTTGAACATGATGTATTAAGACCTCATGATGTCAACACTCAAGGACTCATACATGTAGTGCCCTTGCAAAGCACATTCCGAAAGACTGTACAGGATGTTGGTTAATCTACTGAAGTATGATTTGGAAATGAAATACAGATCAGGCAGGACAATACACAGAAGATATGGTTACCACAGCAATTTTTGACAGAGATGCACAAAGAGTTACTAGAAGAAAATCTGGAACCAAAGCAAGATTAATTTGTAAAGAAAGAAATTTATTTTTCTTTCAGTGAAGAAATTAGGGTATGCCCAAGTCATTCAACTGTAAGAATAAATGCTTAAAGAAAATATACACCCTAACACACCACTTCTAAAGCTCTTCTGTTCATTTGTCTGTGAACTGGAAGATGACATTTCTTACCTGCATTTCTTTGTACACTGCCCCACATAATGCAGTTCTGTTTTCCTACACCTATTCAAACTTAAACTGGAGGATGTTTCATGTAGCCAAGTTAAATTCCCCAGTACTGAACCTCCTGCTAATTTATTATCACATGGGAAATTATTGCTGGTGTGGTTCCAAAGTGTACACAGGCAGTGATTCCTTTTGTTTTAAAAATTCATTCTTTTTTCATAGGATCATAGGCTCGTAGAAGATTAGTACGCTATCGACAAAGAGGTCATTTTAAGTCTAGTCATTTCAACCCAATGTAATACCACAGAAGTACTAGTCAATACTCAAGACTGCATTTAGTGATAACTGCCCATGTCCAGGTTGTCCTGCCCACTGCCCATGTTCAGTGTTTTTGTGACCATGGCATTAGTATATAGAAGTCTGGGAGATGCGAGGAGGCTTATCTCCACATACCACCTACAAAAAAGTACTTAGTTTTAAAATGCTCATTGGGTTAAGTTCCTGATGAGTTGAAACATCCTTAAATCAAAAACATTTACATACTTAAAAGTACAACCAAGACCCTAAGACTTAACATATATACATAGGAATGTTTATGATTGGTTGAACGTAGTTTGACAAGTTATAAAAGGACTGGCTGGTTTTATATCAGTGTTCTGATGAAGTCTGTCAAATAGCAGACAAAAGCGCTTAACCAAGTTTTGCACTTATTGTTTTATTTTATTAAAGTACATTTCTCCATTAACTTGGTGCAGTTTGCCTTGTCGTTGTTTTCTTTTTTTAACCTTATAATATAATTAGAAAGGGGATTTCTGTCATATATAACTTTTTTTTTACAAAGTTTCTATTGCATAGTTCCTTCACTTCACTTGTAACTCTTTCAGATTTGCTTTGAGTACTTGAAAAAGATTGGCATTTGTTTGATATTCCTTTTACACTGCAACAGCTGTTATACAATTTAGTTTGTACTTACGCCATAACTTTGTTTTTCTTTTGGTTCCTATTCTACTACTAAGTACAAGTTTTTTGTTGGGTTTGCTATATAAAGTAGTATATCATCCGCAAACACGGATGTCTTTTTGTTTGTATGTCCCCACTGATATCACTTTATATTCGATTCTGTGATACCCCTTGCCAAAGGTACTAGGTATAGGTTTGAACTAAAGCGGACATTAAGTTTGAAGTTCAGTTTAACAGCAATAGGCAAGTTCAGCCCCACATTTTATCTAAGCAAATACACAGTTATAAATCCTAAACAGAAATTCTAGCCAATTATCTGGGAAATTAAAGACCTCAGAATTAGTTCTAGGAGAATACAACAAGACCTGTCGAAGGCTTTTTCTGCATTCAAGCCTAAAATCAATAGAGATTTCTTACTGTACTCGATATTTTTTAGGATCATCAATGCCTTATTAATGTTATCAAATATTTCACTATCTGTTATAAATACATATTGATCTAGGTTAATGTTGTTGTTGTGTCTTTTGGCTTTTCCCGGTTAGGGGTCGCCACAGCGGAACTCTGGTCCACTAATGATTGGCAGTAGATTTTTACGTGCCGAGTTGCTGGCCCTGACGCACAACCTTCAACGAAGGTACGCCCATTCACGCATGTCTGCACACAGAAGACGCTCTAGCTGAGAATCGAACAGGACGTCTTACTGTGAGGCGACAACGCTACCGCAGCACCACCACCGCAGTATATTGATCTAGGTTAATAAGTCTTAGAAAAATTTTTGACAATCAATTAGCCATAATCATCATGAACACCCTATAATCATGGTTTAAGACAGAAGTAAGCTTGTAAGAACCCATATTAGTTCTAGCTTTCCACTCCTTTGGCAAGATCACCATTATTTCTTCACACCATGCATGTGGTATTTCTCCGCCTCACACAATATCATTAAACACTTTACTCCACACCTTAACTACTTGTTCTTCTTCTAGTTTCCATACCTCTACTGAGACACTATCATGACCTGGAAATTTTCTTACCTTCTGAGTCTTACTGCGAACCTGATTTCTACAACTAATATTTCCTTCATGAGAGCCTTTCCCTCTTCCTCCGATATGCTAGGTAATTCTAGATTTCACAGATATGCTCTTGCTTCTTCACACTTGCTTCTGTCTCTGGGTCTTTATGGTACAACAGAGTATAATAATTTAACAAACTCTATTATGTTACCTGGATCATATTCCATTCTGCCCTTTTGTGGTATGTTTAACTTAGTTATCATTATGTCAACTTTTTGTTGCCCAAGTCTTTGTGCCAACATCTTTACGGTCCTAAGGTTCTCGTCAAAATATTCACACTGCAGTTCCTTGTCCCTTTGAGGTTTTACTTTCTCTACGTATTCTTAAGGGTCTACTTCAGACCATTGAAACGCCATAATATTGAATTACAAAACATCGAGATGGAAACAATCAAAAGATAAAATGTACGAACTATGGAACATCGAACCAACTTTAAAAAGCACATATACCTAATACAACAGTTTTGCAGGCCTGGCACCCCCCATGTGGGGGGGGGCCTTTGCCCCCACACCCCCTAAATTATATATACCAACTCTGAGATCACACTACAGTGAGGTAAGGGTAAATTTCCCGATCCCCACTGTAATATGATCTCCATTCCATACCTGACATCCACACTACCCGGGTCGATGTTCCATGGCTCGAACATGTTTCCTTTGATGTTCTAGTGTTTTGTTGTGTTCGTCTCGATGTTCTGTAATTCAATATTGTGGCACTTCGATGGTCTGAAGTAGACCCATTCTTAAATATGCTTCTTAAATTCTGTTATTTGTTGGAGAATTATTATTGGAGAGCTTCTAATTTGTTGTCTCTCTTTCAATTTGGTTAATGCCTCCTTATATTGTGTATTACTTTTCTGCCATATATCATCCTCTTTTAAGTTCGCTTGGGTACATATTCAATTTTTACATGTATCCTACTTCTGGCCCCTATCGGTGACTAGATCAAATTGTGTTGTTTAGTCAGTACATGTCTTAGACTGTTCTTAAACTGGTCTATTTTAATAAAGTAAGTTGGAAAATACCAGTGCCTTTTCCAATATCTTTGGATCTGCTTCTTATCTTTAGTTGTATTGGAGTATGTTCTGTAATGGATGGATATCACAGATCACTATCCAAAGGGCATATTCTTTGGCTATATACACACATCTATCCTCCACCATGTATTATACTGAGCAGCGTAGTGTGCAGAATGGCACAAAATACACTGAACCGACCGATATCGCCAACATCCTGGCAGACAGGTTCAGTGCAAACTTCACCCCCCTCTCACCACCAAAAGGGCTCATAACCATGCCAGAAGAATGTAGAGCCCCTGAAATCACAGACACTCAGGTTAAAACAGCCCTCTCCAAAGCCAAAAACACAGCATTAATGGGACTGGACAGAGTCCCAGGCTGCATTCTACACGAGCTCAAAGACAAACTAACCCCTCACCTAAACACACTGGTCAAACTCAGCTTCTCCACAGGCTATGAACCTATAGAGTGGCACACAGCAACAGTTATTCTGCTCCACAAAGGTGGAGCCACAACAGAACCCGGGAACTATCGCCCTATAAGCCTGACTAGCATGGTCTGCAAGGCTATGGAGCGCATCATCATGGAACTCATTAACAGAGACATTGCGAACCTCCAAACACTGGACCCTACCCAGTTCGGGTTTGTTAAAGGCAGATCATGCCTCCTGAACCTGATGGACTTCTTTGAGATAGTTACCAAGGCTATAGATGAGGGAAAGGTCACACAGCCTACCTAGACCTCACAAAGGCCTTCAACACCATTCCCCATTCTGGTATTATAGACAAGCTCACCAGCCTGAACATAAACCCCTACATCACAAGATGGGTTGCCAACTGGCTCACGGACAGAACCCACATGGTGAGAGTTGTGGGAGCTAGGTCCGACTCTAAACCGGTTACAAAAGGCATTCCCCAGGGCTCAGTCCTAGGACCCCTCATGTTTGGCATATATTTCTCAGAGGTACAGGCAAGCACAGGAGGACTATGGCTGACCAAGTTCGTAGACTGCAAACTAGGGGCTATAACTGCCTTTCTGGCTGACACAGACATCCTCCAAAAGGGTCTCACTGAGACGGATACCTGGTGTCAAAATCATGGCCTCAAACTAAATGCCAAAAAGTGCATAGTCATCCCATGTGGAAAAAACAAAGTACCCATAAATTACTATATACGTGGTAGTCCCCTAAATACAGAAGATGTAATAAGGGATCTGGGGACCCAAGTAGATAGTAATCTCTCCTTTGATAATCACATTGCCAAAGTGGTTAGAAAATCCTTGTATGTGGCCCACTTAATCACAAAAGGGTTCGCATCCAGATCAAAAGAGATCATTGTGCCCCTTTACTCATCACTCATCAGACCCATCATAGAGTACAACGTTCCATTTAGGATGTACCTTACAAGACACCTGCAACAGCTGGAAAGACCACAGAAGTACCTCACCAAGAGGAGCACTGGCCTCAAACAGATGCCCTATGCAGCTCAACTGAAGAAACTCCAGCTGTACTCAGTTGCATACCGCCTACTCAGAGGTGATCTCTGCCTAACATACAAGGCCATGTCCAACCCAGAATTGATGGACATGCTCCACCTAAAGAAAACCATATCCCCTCAAGCCACATGTTCTAGGGATCTAAACCTCACCACAACAATAAATAGGACTTTATGGAGGGACAGATTCCTGTCCCAGAAACTTCACATGCTTTGGAACAAGATTGCAATCTACATTAGGCAGAGCTCCTCGCTAACACTCTTCAAGAGAAACCTTAACGAGTGGATGGGAAACAGAAAGTTTACCTCAGGGATCACTTCAGTGGCTCTGCTGGACAGAGGCACAGAGAACTAATCTAAGGGGGCGGGGAAAGTCAACACATTCTGGCTAGGCTTATAAATGCCTTCGGGCAGACAGCCTAGTACCTACTTATGAACCTATGAACTTAGTGCAGTGCGCGACTCAAATTTAAGGTCATGTCTTGAAAGCCAAAGGTTAATAAATATTTCTCTAAATATAATCCATGTCTAGGAGGCCTTGTTTTTTTTTTCGGCCACCAGAGACATCCCCTGGTTACTGGTTAAATTCCAAAGCCCATTATCATTGTTAACCCCAGCAGGAAAGCTATAATCTCCTCTAGCATTTGTTAATGTTTTACATTGTTCACTTGCAAAAATTCCTGAAGAATAATAGATCTCCCATAATTGTCCTTTTTTCTTCTTCCATTCTTAGACCTTCCTCCACAGGTGTCAAAATCAGCACCGCCCCCATCTTTTTCTTGTTAATCCCATGTAATCCCCCCTTTCCTGCTCATCTTCTGCTTCTGGTGTGATAAGTGTCGCTCTTGTGGTAGTATTACTTGCAGCTTAGTTTGTGCTATATATTCCAGAACCTCATCTCTTTTCTTCTTGTTGTCTAGTCCATTTACATTCCAAGTCAAAATATCTAGTTCAGTCAAACCCATGTACTAAATTATTGTTCTTATGCAGTTGTTTGGTCTTTAGGTTCTTTCTGTTTTGAGCATTTTATTTGTATGCATGGCCTTATTGTTCTCTAAAAGGTTAGGTATCTCATGCTCTCTTTTACATGAATTAGCTATAATTTTGCTGGTTCCTTACCCATAACATTTGTAAAACAATCTCCTTCCTTTCTCTAAAAAACAAATGCAAAACTATGCTAGGCCTCATGTTTTAGCCTTGATCTGTTAAGTAAATGCCAGACAAGTTGCAACCTTAAAGGTAAATATGATTAAAAGATGGATAAATATCACTTAATTTATCACCAAAGACAAAAGATCAACTATAAGCACTACTTCTTTCTGATGTTGTAATCTCACATGTTTTATAGAAGCAGTCAGTTCTTACTACTTACTGTTGTCTACCAGTAAAGAATACATACACAAAGGTCTATCAGGAGCAAACAATAACTTATACCTAGCTGTCTACCTATGCTGGAAACATATAATAAATGTGAATGCTTTTCTGCTTTATCTATTCAGAAAATTTAAAAAATGTAAAATACTGAAAGATTTTAATTATATTCCTCATTCCAATTTCCTACACTAACTGTAAATCAGATCAAATGAAGCAAATTCCAATGATAAATCATATCAAATTAGTGAAATACATATGAAGAATCTATCAACCTAAGACAACGTTTAGTAAATTATCCAGTAAGGCATCGCAACATACATTGGACAACATTTACAAATCATCCCACTAAAATAATCTAAAAACAACCAGTTCTTAATAGGTGCTTGAACCAGTAAATTACTAAATATCTTAAAACAGTCCTATGTCAATGTGTTTTAAATCTATAACTGCTATATGCCAGAGTTATAACCCCCCCCCCCAAAAAAAAACAGGGTGATGGGATATTTAGAGCAGACTGTAGTTCCATCTGGTGAATTGGGAAGTGAACTATGTTTCAGGTACTGTGCTTCTTAAATTATCATTTGATAGTTGCGATTTGACAAACTGTCTTCAAGCTATTCCACTCAATAAAAAATGTTCCTAGCCATTAGCAGCTAAGAGCTGTCATGATCTTAAGGACTGTTTGTGACACACGACCTCCTGAGCTACATTCTTGAGATTTTTCAGTCATATTAAAAGCGGTGGTGGTGCTGCGGTAGCGTTGTCTCCTCACAGTAAGAAACTGTGCGGTTCGATTCTCAGCTAGAGCGTCTTCTGCGTGGAGATATGCATGAATGTGCGTACCTTTGTTGAAGGTTGTGCATCAGGGCTGGTAACTCGGCAAGTAAAAATCAACTACCAATTTTTAGCGGCAGCCCCTAACCGGGAAAAGCCGAAAGACACAAACAATTAAAAACCTTTCCATATAACAATTTCCTTGATGACTGTGACTAGGCATATACATTCCTTCATGTTTTTTAGCAAATACAGCTGAACACCATCATGACAGACTCTCAAACGCTAGACAAGTACATGTCACTAATGGTTTATATAAGCTATCTGTTTCTATTATTTGGATCATGGATGTGATGATAGCAGGTACTGCCAGCTATACCAGGAGAAGTAGGGCAGTGGATGTGTAACATATGCAAGCACAGCTAGCTGGACTTTTGTAAAGAATTATATGTCATTTGTGTTTGTAAAGTTGCTTTTGTCAAATGTATCAGCAGTGTTTCCTGCTGGACAGAAAAGAAATGTACATGCATTATTGTAATTGTTTAAATGTATACACTGTAACAGCATATTCTGGAAGAGAAGAGGTTAATCCACCTGACTTTGAAAAAAATATTCTTAAAATTAAATTAAATTATGGGTTAAGCCATAAATATGTTATCCCGCAGTTTTATATGGAGCCAGAGATGCAATGCCTGTACTAGAGAATAGTTTGTAGCTCCTCTAGGAAGACTAGAATGGTTTTATTGTTTTACGGCTTCCAGATACTTGTGTGTGTGTATAATTGACATATAGGTGCTAAAACCCTGACAGCTTCTAGTGGTTGGAGATCGTGTGGGAAACAGAGTCAGATGACCAGAAGTGTGTGAAGTCATCGTGTAAGCCAGAAATAATATCTAAATATTTGTAGGAGACTGCTCTCAGAATTCTGTATTCTGTCTTGGTTCTAACAACAAGAAACGCTCACCCACATTATATTGCCTCGCTCTATTCAGTAAGTAGGAACAGTAATTATTTAGATTAGTCAGGAATATATACTAAGAATAGTTAAGCACTATAACTGTAACTGTATGACTCTTTCCAGCTGTGTTATTTTCAGTACTTCCTGTGACTGAAACTCTGGTGTTTATTGTATATAGATATTTTTTATTTTCATGTTCTTTTATTATTTATTATTAAATATATTTAAACTTTTCATTGTGGCTGGTCCATTTTACAAATTATTTAATTTTTGAGAGTATTTACACATATTTATTTGGTGATAACTATGGCCATTCCTGAAAGCCTGGCTGTTTGCTCAATGTTACCATTTGTATTAATATTAATTTCACTCAGTATAATTGGGTACCTTTGTAAGCACCTTAGGTAGCTGGCTTTGTAGTGCCTGGTGGTAGTGCTAGCTACCTTATAGTCTGGGTAGAAGGGGGCATAAATAGTAAACCTGTGCCAGCCTTTCCCAGGTGTGTGTGTGTGTGTGTGTGTGTGTGTGTGTGTGTGTGTGTGTGTGTGTGTGTGTGTGTGTGTGTGTGTGTGTGTCTGTGTGTGTAAGCTACTTGGAGCAGGGATGAAAAAGCACTGGTTTCATGGGACAAGAAGTACTGGTTTCATAGATACAGTAGTGGAGAACTTGGCTTGGGCACTCAGCTGAGAACTTAACGCTAAAGCTGTGCCAGTGGGGAGTTTTACTGAGAACCTGGAGGGAGACAGATAGAGAAATCTAGATCCCAGGCTGACTGTGTTCCCTGTATGCTCTTAAGGGAAATTGTGCTTGATACAGAGAGGTCTGCATATGGAAATACTGAGTGTATCCATTTGTATTTCAAGTGAACATCCCTCTCCAGTGTTAATGGTGAGGATTCAGGCTCTTTGACTACAGGCCTAGAGTGGGAATGTCACAATATACGCAAGAGACCTACTCTGGGCTGCAACAGATGCACAGTATGTGCAATCTGCCCAGTTATTCAACTGATTTTGTCTCAACTGCAAACCAGATATGTGCAGCTAAACATGCAGTAATGAAGATTCTTGACTGTTACACCATAACACCACCTGACAGAGCTGGATTTTCCAATACACTGAAGCAATGAAAATGCCTCAGATGCTCCCAGCGTCCAGCATATTACAGTAATAGAGAAGTTTCACAAGGGTCCAGATAAAGAAATAGCAAAAGCACCTATAATTGTGATAAATCCACTAACAGTATTCTATTCTTACACCACACTCTACCTTTCAAATAATAGGGATCTGAGAGAGGGGTGGTAAAGCTACCTGTGGAACCAGACATCCGTATCTGGTAGGAAAGGAAAAAACAAAACATAAAATGCTTTCTTAACATGTTAAATTAGACCCCCTTATCATCACTCATAAACATGATCTTTGCAGAAGCTATCAGATAACTTACTCTGGCACAAAGTAGGATATCAAGAAAGTCAAGGTACCGCTTCTGCTGAATTTTCTCCAGTTCTTTTTCATTCTTAAGCATCTTCTTTCTTTGTTTTATTACTTTTGCTGCATTGAATAGGAAGAAAAATAGGCATCTTAACTCTTGGCTTAGTGTTATTAATTAGCATGATAGCAGATAAACTTGAAAAAAGTCAAAAGTTCTAGTAAAGCAACAAGAAGCCACACTAGTTCAGGCATCAGGTCAAATGATGCGCACACACATTATATGAAAAGCTACACTGTAAGACAGTACAAAAATGAAACAGATAGCAGATACTTATGACTTGAAATCTCTGGTAATCTAACACTTTAATGTATTTGAACCAGTCACTGGTTATAACATAATTCTTTATAGGGAAACCCCAATGTGTAATGCAATAAGTTAGGACTTACTGTTAAGCAGACACCCTATTACAGACAAGAAGTCTCAGCTTTCTGTTTTTTCAGCACTATTATGATCCACTTAAGGTGCCAGACTTACAGTGTGCTTTGTGAAGATGTATAAAACCACATAGTTTAAATAGCACTGTATGATTTAGACCTAGCTCACTTCCTCCCCCCACCCCTTCTTATACATACTGCAGCTACAGGCGTGTTATCATGACACAATTCCTTGCATCAGTGTACTGAATTACTGTAATATACTGCACACCCTGTTCCCCCCACCACAATATGCCTCACCCAATGTACAGGGGCCATTATGTCCTATGTGGTATTGATATGACCCTCACATGCCGACTGACAAGACAAAGGCACTGCGGTGGGGTCCCACACCCTTGTGCAACAGTAGTGCTATATCCCTGTTGCTGCCATCCACCACAGGTGTTCAATACAATGCAGGATTATATAATTTGGTGTCGTGCCTTCCTTCAGTGTGCCTCCTTCACCTATTTCAAAGTCTAATGTACGAAAGCAGTAAACTCCTCACTCCAGAGCTGCTCATACTAGTGAGGTCTCTCACAAAGTGGCAACACTACTTTTTATCTCACTAATTTGAGCCTCACAGCATGGCTCTTATGTTAATGAGGGAATTTATTGCAACTGTCTCTGAATCAGTACCATTATGCACTGTGCTTACCAAAAGTGTTGCTATTCTGCTCATCTGTTTGTGTTCCAAGACTGTGTACTATATTCTTGTGAATGTAACACTGAGAGGTGTGTAAAAGAGCGGAAAGCACCACAAATAACGTTCAACGAACCACTCCTTGAGCCAATAACCTACGACCACAAGTTAAAAAACACTTTTATTTGATCCACATAAAATAGTTGACTGTGCAAATTTTATCCACAAAAGCAGATCAATAATCCACTGTGTAGTGATAATCCACAAAACAGGTCAAGTGCTTTCGTCGATAGACTTCATCAGAACCTTCAACTCATGCCAGTTGAAGTCTATCGACGAAAGCGCTTGACCTGTTTTGTGGATTATAACTACACAGTGGATTATTGATCTGCTTTTGTGGATAGAATTTGCACAGTCAACTATTTTATGTGGATTGAATAAAAGTGTTTTTTAACTTGTGGTCGTAGCTTATTGGCTCAAGGAGTGGTTCGTTGAACGTTATATTCTTGTGAATGGCATTTGTGAAGGCCATAGTGCCATGGGTCTTTGCAGCATAACCATTTTGTAGCATGTCATTGCTGCTTCATGACCTATATTATGTGATTCTGAACATGCATTTCTGCACTCTACACTCTGCACTCCCATTTTGATTCTTGAAAGGACCTGTCTTAGTGCATACAGCTGCTGACAATAGCAAGGCTCCTGTATGGCGCCTGAGGGACAGTAACATTTTTTTTATCTTTCTCCGTATAACGGCTATTTGCAAAAGACTGATGACTGGCATGAGTTGGCAGGAGAGTGAGTGACACCACTAAAATTGCACATTCTGGTGAATAGTGCACACATCATTATAGCAACCTGCAGTTGAGTGACCCCAACCTGCTTATCTAGTGGGAAGCAGATGTTAGGGACAGACATCCATACTTTTACAGAAAGCATGTTTTGCCTTGACATTTCCGGAACACTAGCTAGTTCTAGTTTTCTTACAACAGCTTAGAAGTAGATGGAAAATATGAAAGGATACCTCAGGAGTTAAAAGTAACTCTCCCAGGGGTGGGGTGCATATGTTGTGTGCACTACTGTACTGTACATCTTTAATAGTACGTATAACATATGTGTGCACTAATGAGATCTCATTTTGTTCCTCTTTCCTTGCATGACCAGTCATACTGCTACTAAAAGAACAGTAGTGCTTGCCTCAGACTGTGTGGGACGACACCCTAGCAGGGGGACAGAGGGCACCTAGGTGAAAGTGACCTGGAGGGCTTACTTGTGGCCTTTGTGACAACTACTGAGGAACAAAGTGAAGGCTCCACTTCTGATAGTGGCTCAAATGGGTCTCCTGTGGTCACCCAGCATCAACTGCATAGGCAGGTGATGTGTGAGGAATACCAACAGCTGAAAGCTCACTTCACAGCTGTGGAGTACCTCCTGGCATGGCTAACTGAGTTGCATGACCAGCAATACATAACTATCAGGCCCCCAGAAACACCACCTGCAAATTACATCAGCCACAAGGGAGACTTATGTCTGTTTAGGTTGGCCTCGGGGCCAGTGTAACATTTGTCATAGGTCCTGCCATATCCTTTATGTGTTACTCTACCTTATTTGTCATGCCCCATATCTGCTGTCCAATCCTCCCCACCACCAAATATTCACCCTCTGTCTGTCTGTCTGTTGCAATGCATTATTGCCCTCACGTTTTGTCTATGCCATTCCTAAATCTGCATTTTATGTCTATGTATCACTGTGACCTTTCCTTCTCCCGTTATCCCTCCCCAAATCATTCCTCACTACCTTACCCAGCTATCTCCCTCTTCCTACATGAAAAATGAGTAAATAAAGAGTGTCTTTCCCTCAAAAAATGTGTGCTTCTCTTTCCCTCCAGTTATTCCTTTTGGTTGTGTGTTTTCCTCTGCTTGCTCTCCTCCCCCTTTTTTAACTTTCCTATCAACCCATTTCCTCCCCATTTATATGATGAAGTGGGTTTGTAATTAGTTTTGCTGGCCCTTCTTGGCCTATCTACCAGGAGAAATTCAGTACTCAGTTGACTGTATAAGTACATGCATCCCATGCATTCTCAGGCACATTTTCTGTGACATCAGCCACTTCCAATCACATGCATTTTTTTCTTCAGACACATGTACTTTGATAGCATAATTCCACAGAGGTTTTCTAACTCCAGTTGACCCTGTAACATGGCTCCACTAGTCACCTATGCACTCCTTTTCACCACCTATCAGCACTATACAAGCCTTGAATTGTAGTGAATGTATGAGCTGTATCACACTAAGGGAGCTTTGATATGTAGTGCTGTGCAGCTGTGACATGCTTGACAATGAAAATTAGTCACAGTCTTTCACAGGTTACATCATCCTCACATGGAACAGCTGCTATGCAACAGTACAGTTTGTTAAAGCAACTTTCAGATCAGGATACATGTGACAGCCCCATTGTAGACACACATAAATGTGATCTGTTGATCTTGTCCCAGCATGTCAATGTATCCTAAATGTACTAGGGTTGTCACCCCTCTGTTTATTTTTCCGGACTATCTGGAAATCAAACTGATTCTCCAGTAGTCCGGAAAACAATATACAAACTCCAGTATTCTGTTTCAAAAAAGGAAACAGACTATCGGAGTTTGTAAAATGGCTGATTTACTATGCTTTTTTACAGAAAAGCATAGTAAATCAACTGAAAACAGGCAGCAGGAATGGAAAAAGAGGGCGTTCCCCATCAGGTGACATCACTGCAATGTCACAAAATGGGTGGGATATGGGCGGGAGAGGGATGGGGTGGGTGAGGTTACTGGTGATGCGAGGGGTGTTGCTTTACTCTGGTTTTAGCCACAACAAATGGTGGCAACCCTAAAAGGCACACAAAAATGCATGGCACAATTACTTACAGAACCAACTGCAAAAAAGTTCATATTAGGTTAGCTGCCATCGTGGCCCATTTTAAGTCAAGCAAATTTCCCTTCAAAGGTGAGACTCAAACCCTGCACCTTGTGTCTCTGAGCCAGCCTTCAGCCCCAAACTCATTTGTCACAAGTGGGATTTGAACTCATCCTTCTGACCGTAATGCAGTCCCATAGACCTCTCGGCCATCCTGACAATAAACATGCTGCTGCTCATGTTCATTCATGAAATGTGGAGAAATTAAACACACAGGGCTCAGAGCCCTAATCCACATCTCTCCACCTCTTCACACTCTGCACTCATGGCATGTCCACAGCTAGTGGCGTTTGGCTTTACCGACCTGAGTGCATCCTTAAGGAATTAAAAAAGTCAAAAGCCACAGGTATTCAGAGTCCATGTAGCTGAAACACTGCCATATTTAAGGGGTCATTTGCATCTATCCCAGGGGCCTTCACCACAGTAGGATTAAAGCATTACACAGTGATGATTTTAGCTTGGCTGCGTCTTTCTTGTACATTTTAATGTATGCTTGTGTGCAGAGCAAATTCTTCATTAGCTCATCTGCTGCTGATTTCTATAAGTCTGTATTTCTTCTTACACTGCGGCTCTACTGTCCCCACCCTGACAAAGCTCCACAAATCTTCCTGCTTTCTCAGTTTCACAAGACTGCTGAAATAATGCCTTATCAACTATCCTGTTCTGACCAATGTGCCGGCTCAGACAACACCTATAATCTCTTTCTTTTACTGTCTTTAATTTGGTATCTTGCAAACATATCAGAGAAATACAAAATATCTAACTTTCCAGATTCTGAGGAAAAAAGTGCAAATGTGCTGTAAAAATGGATAACTTACAGAGTAATACAGGCTGGTAAAAAGATCAAGTGCTACAGGGTACCTGTGTGGTCATGTGCCACCTTGCATGCCTTCCGGAAACGAAAACCATGGGGGCTGAGGTGGAAAATGAGATCACTGTGATATGGAAAACATCGGAATCGAAGATTCGTGAGGTATGACAAATCATATACTGCTTTGATATACGAATTCTCACTGCAACAGAGAAATAAAGGCCTTTAGTACACTATACAGTACCTTAACAGAGAAGCAGCCTGAATTGAAACAGCGCTGTCTCTCTTGTGTAACATGATCTCAAGAACGAAGAACAATGAAGAATACTCATACTGTTTACTTCCACATACTTCCAAACCAAATATATACCACAGGCTAAATGGGCATGAAGCTTACAACAGGCTCATAAAAGGCTTATACAAGGATACACACATCCCTTATGCCACACTCAAGGACTCAGAGTTTAGAAGTTTTGTACTGCCTGGACAGATAAACAGTTCACCTAATCTTGCTGTAAAAGCAATACTGTAGGCCCTAGCATCATCAAAATCTATTAGTCCCTCCAGCAAAAGATCACACAGTGCATGCTATCATCTGGTTCCTCTTTATTTTATTCCAGCTACTACAGGATTATCCTGTGATTGTTCCCCTTGGTACCATCAGGTGCTTAAAGATTGCATAAAATGATCCTGCAAAACTGACATGTCTTACATTAATCAACTTTCTTACACTAGCACTTGTAACTTCTATTTCATCTTATTTTTAACTAAATTTAGTTACTAGCTACATTTATATTTCCAATTGATTATTGTTATAATATCTTGTATTTTTTCATTCCCCCCACCAGGATCTGCTTGTCTCCTTCACCTGCACTCAGTTAGTCCATTTTGTACCCAGGGGGGTGAAAAGTAGGCATCCCTAGGACAGTCGAGAGACCTACAGCCCACTCCTTCCTGCCTAGGAACATAATCATCCCTTTCATTCCCCTCTGGCAAAAGGAGAGTTGCAGGCAGCATGCCAGCTTCAGGTTCTGAGAAGCTGCCTACTTTCTCCTCCCACAGGCAGCTTGCTCACTCACAACTGATGCCTGATCAAGAGAAGAAGGATTACATACTCCTACTCCCCTGCCTACCTCCCCTCTTTCCTATTTCCACAGACCAAAACTCTGCAATAACAGTATGAGACAACTGTGCCATTACGGGTAGGTGATACACACAGCCACCACTAGGTGGCGCCAATGCAACAGACCCAGCTGCCTCCCTTCACTTGAGGATATGTTTGCTAATGTCAGCTGCTCAAGCTCATCCGTCCCCCACCCGGCGCTTCAGATACCCATGCTAATCAAACAAAGGTCATCTGTGCTGTAGCCAATTCATCCTTCTGTGACATGGGACCAGGGAGTTCCAATTGTGATTCCTTGGTCTGCCTCATTTCTGATGAGAAGCACACTGACATAACAATACATGCAGAAACAAGAAACAAATCTAAGGTACCAAGGAGTCAAAACCAGCCAGGAGAGCCCATAAAATGATTTTAATAAAATAAAGAACACATGAATGCAACCACATAAAAAATAGCGTTTTTGTTTTAAAACTTCATCAGATGTAGATCAAACAATCAAACTCAACAGTTATATAACATCCTACAGTGCAAACTGACCAATAATATAAAACAAATTATTAAGACTTCATTATCATAAAACTCATGAATATTCATCACAAACCATGTTAAAAGGACTAAAAGGCTTCTTAAAATCAGCTTAAAAAGATTTTAAAGTACGTTTAAAATATAAACCATCAAAATTATGAATAATGTAAGAAAATTACTCCCTTCTCAAAAAAGGTTGACTAAATACTTTAAAAAGTTGCTCTAAAAACTTGGCTAACACAAACTCTTATCCCTACACACATGCAGATATACACATCTACATACATGTATACATATTTATTTGTCTACTGATATATCTAAATTAATGCATGCATACGTACACACACACACACACACACACACACACACACACACACACACATTGCTGGTTCATAGCAGTTCGTCTTTCAGGTCAGCGAGGGTGAACCATTAAAACACAGGTTCCTCATATTAAGGTTATGATCTTTCTTAAACTAGGTAACAAAAGATTTCTTTTTATAGTACTTAAATAAAAAAAAAACAGAGAAACTAGTGGTCATAACACTTTAAGCTCAGTCACAATAATTCCCAAAAATCATGAAAACCAGTTCGGGTTCCAAAGCAACAAGCCTTTTTTCATCACAGACAAGCAATCCTCAGTAAACAAATAAGAATTGCTGCATTTCATTGCATTTTCAGCACTTTACACTGAAAATGTTTGTTACCCATTCAGTGCTAGGACTTTTTAACTGATATTCACGGTACATAACACAACCAAATGAATTCATCAAAATAACTTTTTCAGTGTGGATGTTTTAAGATACAAAATGAAGAACATTTGAGATGTATTAAATGTAAACCCTTACGTCACAAGATGGGTTGCAAACTGGCTAAGTGACAGAACCCACAGGGTTAGAGTTGCTGGCGCCATGTCAGACTCCAAGCCTGTCACAAGTGGTGTCCCACAGGGCTCGGTCCTGGATCCACTCTTGTTCGGCATCTACTTTTCAGAAGTTCAGGCAAGCACAGGAGGATTATGGCTGACAAAGTTTGCAGATGACTGCAAACTGGGCGCCATAGTTGAAAATGCATCAGACACAGATATCCTTCAAAAGGGTCTCATAGAAACGGATAACTGGTGCCAAAGCCATGGCCTAAAGTTAAACGCTAAAAATGCATAGTCATACCCTTTGGGAAAAACAAGGTTACCCCTAGCTACCATATAGGTGGCAATCCACTAAGCACAGAAGAGGTTATCAGGGACCTGGGGACCCAGGTTGATAGTAACCTTTCATTTGACACCCAATTAGCCAAAGTAGTTAGGAAGACCTTCTACATTGCCCACCTGATCATGAAGGGTTTCACATCTAGGTCAAAGGAATTCATCATCCCCCTGTACTCATCACTCATCAGACCGATGATTGAGTACAACGCCCCATTTGGAATGTATCTAACCCGATACCTGCAGCAATTGGAAAGGCCCCAAAAGTTCCTCACCAAAAGGATAAAGGGTCTCAAAAATATGTCCTATGCTGCCCGACTGAAAAAGCTCCAGCTCTACTCAGTCGCTTATCGCCTGCTCAGAGGTGACTTGTGCCTGACTTACAAGGCCATGTCCAACCCGGAACTAATGAACATGCTTCACCTCAAAAAATCTAAATCCATCAGACCCACAAGAGCATGAGACTTAAACCTTGATACGGCCATAAATAGGACGTGCTGGAGGAACAGATTCATCACCCAGAGGCTCCCTATACTGTGGAACAAAATCCCGGTACATGTGAGGCAGAGCACCTCGCTGGCCTTATTCAAGAGAAATCTTGACCAATGGATGGGAGACCGCAGGTATACCCCAGGGATTACATC
The DNA here is from genome assembly GCF_019279795.1 of Protopterus annectens. NCBI lineage: Eukaryota > Metazoa > Chordata > Ceratodontiformes > Protopteridae > Protopterus > Protopterus annectens. Next base: position 1,080,872,647 of record NC_056744.1, on the reverse strand, counting down.
AGTGTCACTGCTTGACAGAGGCACAGCAAAATAATGGGCATAATATCCTTCAATCTAATGGGGTGGCGTAAGCCACAAAAACTCTGGGCTAGGCTTCTAAATGCCCTAGGGCAGATAGCCTAGTATAAACCTATGAACCTATGAACCTATGAATGATGAATAATAGGAATGAGTGGAAAACGGATGTCATTGCCCTCCTTTAATCAGCCATTATTTGGCCAGTCAATGAACATAATGCCCCCTTTGGCATGTATCTGTTCTCAGACATGCAACAACTGGATTGCCCACAGAGATGCCTTACTAAACGGATAAAAGGTCTAAAAAAATGTCTTACATGGACCTACTCAAGGCCCTGTCACTATAACTGGTATCCTACAGACTGCTTAGAGATGACCTGTGTCCAGCATATAAGGCATCCTCCAACTTTTTAGTGATGGATTTACTGCACATCAGCAAGTCAAATGGCATCAGGAATACTCAGTCTAGGGATCTAAACCTATTTTGCAACATCAACGGAATAGTTTGGAGAGACAGGTATATCTCAAGTGGTAATTGTTGCTGTGGAATAGACTCCCCATCCATATAAAACAAAGTTCATCCTTGATAATTTCACCAGCAACTTAGATCTATAGATGGAAAACAGAAAATATACCACAGAACTGCCACCTGTACTACTAATAGTTTCATAGGTTCATACGTGTTTACTAGGCTAACAACCACAAGGGCAATTTTAAGCCTAGCCATGCACCTGAATTCTCTGACAAGTTCTGGTACCCTTGATAAGTGTAAGCAGGGGCTTGGGAGATGAAACATTTACAGGCAGGGGCCCGGGAGATGAATCATTTACAGGTTGCCTCTGTCCATTAGCGACATAGGTGCCAAGCCAGGGAGGAATTTCCTATTCCCCATCCAACTGTCCAAGTTACACTTGAATCGGGTTAGGGAGGAACTCTGCTTCACATGGATGGGGAGCCTGTTCCAGAGCCAGGGTAGTCTCTGGGATACATGCCTGTCTCTCCAGCAGGTCATATTTATATCATAGACAAGGCTTAAGTCTTTAGAATAGGTAATTTTGGTGCTGTTTGTTTTGCTAATATGCAGGACGTCCATCAGAGTGGGGTCTGACAACACGCCTGTATGCCAGGCATAGATCTCTCCTCAACAGCCTGTAGGAGACAGAATACAGAGATAAGGCCTTGAAGTGGTGTGCATAGGACATTTTACTTATGCCCTGTATTCTTTTAGTTAGGAACCTCTGTGGACATTCCATTTGATGGATATGCCTGGTTAGGTACATACCAAAGGGGGGCATTGTACTCAATGATAGGTCTGATAAATGCCACATACAGTGGAACAATGATGTCCTTGGACCTAGGTGTCATACCTTTGTTTATAGGTTCTGCAATATAGAATGATTTCTTCACTACTATAGACATGTGATGGTCAAAGACTAGATTATTTGCTATGTGTGTCCCCAAGCCCCTAACTACTGGGTCAACTCTAAGGGGTGTGTTGTCAATGACAGTTACCAGGGGTGGATGACTTCCCAAAGGATACTATTATGCATTCCTTAGCATTTAGTTTTAGTCTATGGCTCTGATATCAGTTGTTTTTCTGTGTCAGCCCTTCCTGGAGAACATTTGCACTGGTGTGGGGTTCAATGACATCTTCTAATTTGCAATCATCTGCAAATTTAGTCAGCCAGAGATCATTGGCATTGGCCCTGACTTCAAAGATGTAAATGCCAAAAAGGAGTGGTCCAAGGACTGATCCCTGAGGGACCACTTCTGACTGGCCTCTTTGTAGACATGGACTCCCCAATTTTAACTTCCTGGGTCCTGTCTGTGAACAAGTTGGCTATCCACCGGGTGACATACGGGTTTGTACTCAACCTCTTGAGTTTGTCAACAATGCCCAAGTGGGGTATTGTGTCAAATGTCTTGGTCAGTTCATGGTAGGCAGTGTGAACCATTTTGCCCTCATCCATTGCTTTGGCGACCTCCTCAAATAAGTCTACCAGGTTGAGTAGGCATGACCTGCCCTTGATGAAACCAAACTGTGTTGGGCCCAGTGTCTGGAGGTTTAGTATATCACTATTGATCATTTCCATAATAATTATTTCCATAGCTTTGCATATAAGACTAGCAAGACTTACGGGTCTGCAGTTTCCAGAGTCTGTAGATGGTCCACCTTCTTGCAGAGGGATGACTGCTGCTGTTCTCCATTCATGAGGCACAAAGCCTGTTTGGAGGTTACAGTTAAATAGCAATTCCAGATGGCCTAATAGTTCATGTTTTATGCTATATAGATGATATCTTGGGATACTGTTGTGCCCATTGATTCAGTGTCTTGACCTTAAACACGGCATTAAGGACTGGTTCCCTAGTGATAGCAGGAGGAGTTACATTTGATGGTATTTCCTGAGGGAAGGTTGATGGGAAGAGAGGAGTAAAGTTGGAGCTGAATTTGTCAGCTAGTAGGTTTGCTTTTACCTTCTGGCTCAGTATAGGTGGCTCCATTTACAATGAGCTCTGCAAACAACTGTGTATTGCCTTTGAGGTCGAGGACAGAGTTAAATAATGCCTTGTGATTGTTCTTGACCTGGGAGGCTAAATTTACCTCAAATTTGGCTTTGGTAGACTTTATTTGTCCTCTGAGTTGTTTGTTTAGCTTGATGAGAGTGTTTTTATCCTGCTAGGTGCTGTACTTCCTAATGTCTGCCATGATTTTCTTCCTGCTGTTATACAGCCTATTGACTTTGATTTTGTGATTCTACCAGGGTGGCTTGTTTTTGAGTTAGTTCTGTACTTCTTCCTGGTTGGTACAGCTGCCTCTGTGTTTAACATGCTTGTATATGGTTTCTGCAAACAGTTCTGCATAAGCAGGGTTTATGGGGGCTTCAAATTTTTCCAGGTTATCAGTTAATAGCAGGAAGTTAGCCTTAGAGTAGTCCCTGAATATTTCAGGGCTAGTTGGGAGTTTAGGTTTTATTTTTACTTTAAAGGAGACCATTCTGTGGCCTGACCTCCCCATAGAGGACATTACACTAAGGGGTGTGCCATATTAGTGAGGACCAGATCTAGTATGGTTGCACCCCTGGTTGGTGTACTGACAATCTTATCCAGGGAATTTGTGTCTACAAAATCCAGGAATCTCTGTGCCTGTACATTTGGTGTCATATAGGATTCCCAGTTAATAGTGGGGTAATTAAAGTCACCCATGAACATGGTATTAGGTTGGATGGTGAGTGTTTCCAATAAGTTTAAATGCATGATATGGGATTCCAGGGTCATGGGGGGGGGGGGGTTATAGCTTGCAAGGAAGTGGTATTGGATTTTGCCTGAGGTAATATGAACATGGAGCAGCTCAAGTATAGTGTCCTGTTTGACCAGCCTTGAGGTTATTTAGTCTTCATGTAAATGAAGACACCTCCACCTTTAGTCCCTGTGTGTGCAGTTACTGGTCTAAATGTGTGGAAGGCATAATCTTGCATTGTCAGTGTGCTCTCTGTGGATTTAAACCATGTCTCAGTGACCGCACAGACGTCCGCATTCTCAAGGGTGAGGAGAGCTTCTAGGGAGTGGAGTTTATTATTTAGACTCTTAGCATTGAGCAGTAATACCTTTAGATTTTCTTGGTTTTGATCTGCTATGTTGAAAGGACTTTCAGTATGGCACTGCCTAAAAAAAAGCACTACGGAGGAATGCAATGTTTTAGCTAATATTCCAAAGCCTAGAGTGGTGAGGTGCAGACCATCCCTGGCAAAACAGCATGGTCTGTTGACCATCTCTTTCCATGCTGACAAATACTGCACCCCCTTAGAATGACACCAGAAACTAAGCCAGTTATTAAAGTCATTCAGCGTTTGTTCTTATTGTGGCATCATCCTTGGAGAGGGTAAAATGTTCTTCAATGCTAGGGTTGTACCAGCCTAGGACACATATTCTGATAGTTCCATGATGTCTCTCTTCATATAGTCTAAGGAGGTATATCTCAGGTCACTTACACCCACATGGACTATGACTGAGTCATACTGGTACTTGCGATCCGATGACCTGAGTGCGTGTGTAATGTAGCAGATCCTAGTCCCTGATAAGCAACTGACCGTTACTTTCTCCTTACTCAGCCTAGTGAGAGGGACATCAGTGTGTCTTACAATGGAGTCTTCAATGACCAGAATATTGGATTATGTGGTGGCTTGACTTATGGCCTTAGAAGTAGAGGATCCATGAGATGTGACTGTATGTGCTGATGTGGGTGTTATTTTGAAAGACTGCATTTGGAGCTGCTGAGGGTATTTGTTATGTGTACTTTGTCTAGGAGGTATTTGGGGTTTAAGAAAGTTACACTTAAATGTCTCAGCATATATGGGTCTATATGTCTGCTTTGAATTATGTGTGATGGGTCCAACTTATGTACTACTGACAACCTTATTGACATTAGCAGTACTTTTATGTGAGATCTTTGCCTCCAGTAACATTGTGTAAATACATCTCTCACACACCATATCAGTTTGTTTGAGAATTAACTGGTTGTCAGTAAACACGAAGCAATTTCTACATTGCCTCAGGATGCCAATATCCACGAAGTTGGTAACGGAGATAGTGGAAAACTTTATATCCATGGCAATAGGCCCTTTTTATTGATTAGACAGTTGGAGTGAGAATATAAAGCAATGTCAGGAGTATCCTGTTTGCAACTCTGGGGACAGTGCTTCTCACTGGAAACCAGTTGCCCTGTGTGCAACTAGGTATTGGTGAAATTACAATCATGCTTTTACAGGAAAAATGTCACTCAAGGTGTCTGTATCTATACAGGGCACAACCAAACACTAGAGGGGAAACTAATAAGTAGACCCTGAAAATTTAAGAATGAAGTATTTAGACAGATATTCTGAAGTTAGAAACAAACCAAGCAGTACTTACTGAAAAGAAAGACTTAACTTGCCAAGAATGATGAAAATTGGGGAGTTGCATGAATGGCTACTGCCTGGCTACTACTAGTGCTGGTCTCATCACAGCTTCACTCTGCTGGGATGTAATGCACCGTTGCTTCTTCTCTCACCAGAAGCAAAACATCAGCACCAGTCCCAAGATCGGAAGCAGGACACAGCCTGTTTGGTGATCCACATCTTGTCCCAGATGATGCAAGGGTCCGTAGGCTTGTTGTAGCCTCTTCCTGGTAGATGCCTTGAAAAATAACCAGACCAATCAGGAAAGTCAAGGCAGAGACACTCACTGCCCAACCAGAAACAGTCAGGAATCAATGCACTCTCCTCCTTCTCTCACCAGGAGCAGAATATAAGCACAAATTCCAAGCTATAACCTATGAAGCAATTATTAGGCTTTCCAGTGATCAGCAGTCTCCAGGAAATAATGTCCCTGTGTTCCTTCTCTCACCAGGAGAAAACAGAAGTACTAACCCCAAGATGACTACTGAGAGGCAGAATGTGGGCTCTCCAATAATTGGTGGTCTTGCCATAGATGTTGCAGATTTTAAAGATAAGATGGAAAAAGACTGTTAATATCCTAAGTACTGCAGTTTGCACTAAGCAGTTAGATATGAAAGAGGAGGTAACGTAAGCTTTAGCTCTCTAAGTGGAGAGCTACTAATTATAAAAGAAAAAGACAGATTGAAAGGGGTGGGCACTTTGTATTCTGGTTCTATGGTATACAGTGTGATGGCCAATAAATTTAAATAGTTGGAGGGGAGTGATTTCACAAAATGATAATTTTGTGCTTACCCACAATAGCCAATGAAAATGAAGATGGAAGGAGATATGTGGTCAAATTAACATAAGGGGCAGGCAACTAGAAAAACAGTTGAGTTTAAGAACACGACAGCATCAGGGTGGGAGGGTGTGAAAAATCTCTGTGCAACTCAAGAGACACAGCTGTGGTCTCTTTCCTAGTTTTAATATGCAATTAAAAGCAGGATATAAGTAAAACACAATGTAAAGAAAAGAAATCATAACATACAAAATAGAAGAAGACAATAAAGTAATACTAACTACATGAAAGCAAAAGCAAACTAACCTTTCCCTCATAACACGTTGTAGCTGAATCTGGCTGAGCTTTTCCAGTAATAGACAGAGGCAGCTCCTAAATGCTTTATGCCATGCATGGGTCCCCACAAATTATCTACTGTATGATCCTATGATCCCAGTTATTCTATTTAGGGGTACTGTATTATTATCAAACATGGGATGGGTAAGGCCAATCTATAACTGAATGAGAGAGGTTACTTCAGCCACAAAAAGGGAAACTGGCTAGGCTTTAAATGGCCTGTAAAGGCAGCTTGCCTTGTACTTACCTATGAACCCATGAACCTAAGAAGCATCCTAGACCCTGAGAAGGCAAACTGTCTTTTGGGATGTTGAATGTCACTTCACTGATGGTAAATTAGCCTTAGTTTGTACAGAAGATGGGAAAATACTAACGAGGCAGCTGGATTCACTTCCTCGTGCAGGATGGGCTCTGGAACCAGAATTTTCAACAGGGTAGTCTCTTCTGAATTCTACATATAGTTCTCATGACCGAGCCCAGGCAAGTGTAAGGATGCTCACACATTCCTGGCTGATGGTGGTGCTTTGAAGTTTTTCCATGGGACAGAAGTGTCACCAGAATGCTTCTGCAGGTAATACAGAGGAGCAGTCATATACTTATATGTGTTTATGCATCGAACACTGAACAGACAAGGATGGTAAGATACCTGAAGGGAAAGCACCTACTTTTTCTGTGGTCTTACGAGAAGACTTCAAATCTTACATTTGGAATGCTGGAGACACATGAAATTTCATGACTGTGAGGAATGGCCTCACAGATCTGAGCCTGAGCTGTGAGTTATTATAGATCTTCATGGTATGTAATGGGTTATCTATGACAAATGACAATGTTTTAGCACAACATGCATTTTAAGTAAAATTGTTATCACAGCAACCTGCTATGAAGCTCAGTATAAACTCTGTGGTCATGTAATCATAACTGATGACAAATATCTGTGATACTCAGGTAAAGAGAGGGGCAGAACTATCATCTGATCTAGAGTTAGATTTGTCAGGTACTGCAAATGGTACACAGAACTGGAAGGCCTAAACAATCAGAGAATGTCTACTGCAGCTTTCTTTACGAGATTTCAAATATTATCTCAGAGAAGACTTCATTTTTGTTCTCAGTGAAGTCAAGGATAATAAGCAGAATGGATCGTACTTGTGGCTTCAATCATTGAGCAGCAAAGAATGATGGTAACCAGAGGACACAGTGGAGAACACTAGGAGTGCAGAAAGCTGCTGAACTAAAGAAGGCAGTCTTTGGGTAATGCTCATTCTCCTGATTTAGCTGACTGTTACCATCAGACAAAGAAAAATACAGCAACAGTAGCTGCCAAAGCCAAAGTTTGCACATGTGACAAATATGGATATGTTATAAAGAAAGAATATGGGGTCATTCCAAAAAGATTATGGCAAACCGTTTAGAACCTCAGGCAGGGGAAAAGCAGGACTTCATTCAGGATGTTATAAGCAGAAGTAGGGAAGATGGGGATACTGTCAGAATAGAGGAAGAACATTTTGAGGAAAACATTAACCACTGGAAATGCTCTGCTATCCAAGGTCAGTGCCTGAAACCTCTGGTGGTTTCGGATCCATCGCTGTAGCTCTAGTCACTGGGGTGGCCAGATGCTTACATAGTGGTAAGCTTGCAGCTATGGATAAAATCAGCCAAGGGATGTTAAAGGCACTGGACAGGTCAGGGCAGTGTGGTTAACAGACCTATACAAAGTTGCAAGATAAACAAAAGGAGTAAATCTGGACTGGCAAACAAGGGTGTTGGTCCCCATCTCAAATAAAAAGGACTATGGAATGTGTTCAAACTACAGGGGCATCACATTCCACTGTCTGTCTGAAAAAGAATAAGCCAGAGTGCTGCAGTAAAGACTACCCTGATAATCAAAGTTTGGATTCAACAGGAATCACCTTTCCTATAACTAGTCTAGTCCAGATACAGATTTGCTATATCCAGGACTGTCTGCAAGCTTCTGACCCTCCCAAGCCTTTCTGTGTCAGATTGAAGCCTTCTAGCTTGTCATTGGGAGTGGTAAGCACTAGGTAGCCATCTACCACAAGAGGGGTGGTATCTGGCCCATAAGTTTATTGGCCGTTTGAACAGTTTTCCATCTCTTTCAACTTTCTGGTCTTAAATCCCACATTTGCGCTTTTTTCCACCTTTTCTGTAACTAGTCTAGTCCAGATACAGATTTGCTATATCCAGGACTGTATGTAAGCTTCTGAGCTCCCAAAGCCTTTCTGTGTTGGAGGGAAGCCTTCTAGCTTATAAGTAGGAGTTGTAAGCACTAGGTAGCCTATCTACCACAAGAGTGGATTCTGGCCCAGAAATTGTAGTTTATTGGCCGTTTGGGCAGTCTTTCCATCTCTTTCAACTTTCTGGTTTAAAAGCCTACATTTGCACTAGTTTCCCAACTTTCCTATAACTAGCCTTGTCCAGATACAGATTTTCTGTATCCAGGACAGTTTGTAAGCATCTTAGAGGTGCCAAAGTCTGATATTCAATTTTCTCCTTATATCTGCTAGTTCTCTCCTCTCCTGCACTTTTGCTAGCTTATTAGTCTAGCACTTTACCAGACTTCTTGTAGCAATTATTGTAGCACACAAAAGTGCTATCAGCACTAAATGTTCTACAAGGAAATAGCTCCAGTACTTATTATTAATACCCACCCCTCCAGGCATGTTTAAAGGTCAGTTCCCTGTGCTTTCTCCTATTAATCTGGTGAACTTGGGCATCCTGAGGCAATGTACCAACTGCGACACACCTACAAAAGAGCAAGCAAGTATGACTGGTGCACGGCATATCCATACTGATAACAAAATAAAAAAACAGCACTCAGAGGCAAACAATGTTTTATTCCTTCCCTTCCTTCAGACCGGTTTTGGCATCAAACCTTCTTCAGTGATGTGTGTGATGTGTGACATCACTGAAGAAGGTTTGATGCTGAAACTGGTCTGAAGGAAGGAAAGGAATAAAACATTGTTTGCCTCTGAGAGCTGTTTTTTTTTATTTTGTTTAATGTACCAACTGCCTCATGTACACAGACAACCCTCTCCTCTTACCTCCCAACACTCAGACTTGTGAGAAATGCACTTGTATATCCAACTTGGAAGCCACGCACTCTCCAGCCATGACCGGAACAGCTGGTCAAGAGGAGAAGGTCAAGACTTGCACCACACCAAATGGAACACACAGCCCTCCATAATACACATCAGCACTGCCTTCACATAAAAACACAAACTATACACCCACTTTCGTGAAGGCTCTCAATAAAAATTTATCCAAACAGCAGAGACCTCCAAGGCAGAAACGCACTTGACTACCACAACACAACACTAATCATGAGACACATAACTCTCCTAAACAGTGTACCACTCAACCAAAGCCCCTAAGGCAAAACAGCATACCCAACATACTAGTCATAGGTGACTCGATAGTGAGGTACACTGATGTCCCACTCACTAGGTTGACTAAGGAGAAAGTAACATTCAGCTGCCTGTCAGGTGCCAGGATCTGCCACATAACGCATGCACTCAGGTCCCTCAACAACAGGTACAAATATGACTCAGTCATTGTACATGTGGGTGTGAATGAACTGAGATGTACCTCCCTGGACTACATAAAAAGAGACAAGGTGGAGCTCTCGGATTATGTAGCCCAGGCAGGTATAGGTTCATAGGTTCATAGGTAGGTACTAGGCTACTGACCCTGGGGCCTACACAAGCCCAGCCAAAAAGGTACAATGGCTTTTGCCACCCAAGAAAATTATTTTCCTGATGACCCTAGCCCTGAGCAACATCCTACCATCACCTAGAATGATACCACAGTACAAGCAGAAAATGACTGATTTCAAGAATTGGCTAAGTTTCTGGTGTCACTCTAAGGGGATCCAGTATCTGTCTGCCTTGGATGACATGACTGACAGACCTTGATGCTTTGCCAAAGATGACCTGAAACTGTTACCCCTGGGCTTCTTGCCACCCCTATAGTGCCTTTTTTAGGTGGTGTTCCAAAGACCAAATTACCACCGTAATAGCTACAAGCAAATGCAATCTGAGGGTCATGCTGCTCAATGCTAGAAGTCTAAATTTCAAAATGCACTCACTCGAAGCACTCCTTAAAATGGAGAACATCGACATCTGTGCCGTAACAGAGACCTGGTTCAAGGCAGCAGAAAGCACCCATACTCTACCAGCCTATAACTCTTTCAACACCTTTCGGCCCCAGAACTTGGACCAAAGCTCCAAAGGCAGTGGTGTTTCCATATTCATAAAGGATGTGCACACCTCCAGACTGGTAGCCCAACATAATGCATCAGAGATACTTCAGGTGCAGCTAACACTGGGTAAGACAGTGATTCAGGTTGTAGCCTGCTATAGGTCCCCAACCATGTCGCAAGACTCACACTCGACGTCCTAAGCACCCTAGAGAATATTAGGGTCGAACCTAACACTCATACTAGGCGGCTTCATCTACCCTTGCATTAACTGGGAAAACTACTCATGTACCAATACACTTGCCCAAAGTTTCCTGGAGTTCATTAATTCCAATGCCCTGGACCAGCTCTTTCTTACCCCTACTAGAGGTAGCAACATCCTTGACCTGGTCATTATTAACATGGGCGACCGTTGCTCTACACCAATAGTCAGCTCCTCCCTGGTTAGATCCGACCACAAACTAATCACCTTGGAAACGCATATCACTCCCACTCCCCCCACCCCCTCCCACAAAGGTAACCACCATGAAAAACGTCTCCAAAGCTAACGTTGGGCTCCTAAAAACAGAGGTGGCTAACTTCACGGCACCCATGCAAATGGGGAATAGTTGCATGACTACCGAATCATACACCAATGCACTGTACGAACACATACACAAATGCATGGATCTCGCCATACCCAATAGAACCAAGATTCTCTCCTCCAAAAAAAGGAAGCCAATCTGGTGGTCCCCTGCCATAAACAAGCTCTACAACAGAAGGAGGAAACTGATGCGGAATAAGGTGAAGTGCCAAGATTGGAAAAACTCCCTTATCAGCCTCAACAAAAAATTAAGATCCCTCATTTAATCCTCTAAAGTTACCTATGAAAACAGAATTGCAGCATACAGTAAAGACAACCACAAGGCCTTCTATAGTTATGTAAAGAATCTCCATGGCAATACCCAGATTTGTTCTGAGCTACTGCACAATGGTACCTCCTACATATCCAACAGATATTGCCAATATACTGGCCGACAGATTTAGTGCCAACTCTACCCCTCTCCTCCCCAAAGGACCAATCACAATACCAGTAGCTTGCCAGGCACCCAGTATTACTGCTGCACAGGTTAAAACAGCACTGTCCAAGGCCAAGAATACAGCTTTTATGGGACCTGACAATATCCCTGGCTCTGTTCTACATGAACTACAGAGTGAACTGGCACCTCACCTGTGTGCCCTGTTCAATAACAGCCTCACCTCAGGCTTTACCCCTACCAAATGGCGCACTGCTACAGTCATCCCTCTGCACAAAGAAGGGAGACTACAGACCATGGGAATTATCGCCCTATTGGCCTAACAAGTCTGATATGCAAAGCTATGGAACGCATCATCATGGACCTAATATACAAGGATATAGGGAATCTCCAAACTCTGGATCCCACACAGTTTGGTTTTGTGAAGGGTGGATCATGCCTGCTCAACTTGGTTGACTTCTTTCAGTGAGTCACCAGAGCTGTGGATGAAGGCAAGGTGGTTTATACAGCCTACCTTGATCTGGCCAAGGCCTTTGATACCATTCCCCACTCAGCAATCATAGAGAAACTCACTAAGCTAGGCATCAACCCTTCTATCACTAGGTGGGTTGCAAACTGGCTCACAGATAGAACCCACAGTGTGAAAGTAGCTGACTCCAAGTCAGACTGCCGGCTAGTCACGAGTGGAGTCCCACAGGTTTTGGTCCTGGGTACTCTCCTGTTTGGTATCTACTTCTCTGAAGTCCAGGCCAACAAGAAGGGACTAGTGCTGACAAAGTTTGCAGACAATTGCAAGTTGGAAGCTATTATTAACTCCCCAAGTGATGTTGACATCCTACAGAATGGCCTCACTGAGACCAGCGACTGGTGTCAGAACCATGGCTTAAGCTCAATGCCAAAAAATGTGTCGTTATCCCCTTTGGGAAAAAACCTGGTTCCCATGAATTACCACACTGATGGTAGTCCACTGAACGCAGAAGGCATTATAAGAGATCTGTGAACACAGGTTGACAGCAACCTCTCTTCTGATCACCACATTGCCACTGTGGTCAGAAAGTCTTTCTATGTGGCCCATCTCATTACTAAGGGTTTTGCATCCAGGAAGAAAGAGGTCATTGTTTCCTTCTACTCTTCCCTCATTAGGCCAATCATCGAGTACAATGCCCCATTTGGCATGTACCACACTAGACACCCTGCAACAACTGGAGAGGCCACAAAAGTACCTCACAAAGAGGGTTCTAGGCCTTAAACACTTGTCCTATATGGACAGACTCAAAAAACTCCAACTATTCTCTGTCTCATATCGCCTACTTAGAGGCAATCTCTGCATGACTTACAAAGACATGTCTGACCCAGCTCTGTTAGAAATGCTACATCTAAAGAAATCCCAATCCCTCCGCACCACACACTCCAGAGACCTCAACCTCATTACTGCAATCAATAGAATGTACTGGAGGGACAGGCTCATAACCCAGAGACTGCCCATGCTATGGAATAGACTTCCCATACATGTAAAGCAAAACACCTCGCTGACCCTCTTCAAGAGAAATCTTGATGAGTGGATGGGAAATAGAAAATTCATCCCGGGGATAACTCCAGTGACTCTACTTGACAGAGGCACTGGGAACTAAGATCAGATGGCATGATGCCAGGGTAATCCTATGGCTAGGCTTGTAAAGGCCCCAGGGCCATTAGCCTAGTACGCACCTATGAACCTATGTGTGAATTCTATCCATGTCATAGGATACTGAATCGTCTCTTTAGCCTAGTGCAAGTAAGTAAAGTTTCACTGGAGTTAGACATCCAGTCTGCATTTCTTTGCTGGAGTTTGAGAAGGCTTATGATTATCTACTCTGGTATATGTAGTGGGAGGTCTTGTCAGAGTATGATGTACAAAGTCCAGTTCTGTATGCTACCTAATCGTCTTGTCAGAGTATGGGGTACAAAGAGCACTTCTGCATGCTACCTAATCCCTGTAAGAATGTGTTGACTACTGTTTCTGCATTTTTGGAATTGATCTGAACTCATGCAAGGAGGATATCGGACTAAGAGTGCATCTTGTCACCACTCCTGTTGATGATTGCTTTGGAAAGGATATCAAAATGCAATTGCTGAACTAAGGGTGTAAACTTTAGTGGGATCTACAAGTAGTATCACTGCTGTTAACAGATACACACATGCATGCATATATTTTCCAGAAAGAAAGTTACATAAAATAACTCCTTCTCATCCTTCAACACATGGTACAATTTTTACCGCTAAAAATATCTGTTCCTATTAAAAAGCTCATTTAAGGCAGTATTCTTTCACTGTTGCTGGCAAACTAATCCTTACTGTGATAATATGTTCAGCAAACTAGTTTATACACTAGTACTTTTAAGAGGTCCTGCAATAAATTTCCACTCAGTCCCGTGCTAAATGAGAGAAGTATATCCTATAATTAGTCCCAGACAGTTAACAGAATTCCACAAATGTAAAACTTTAAAAACTAATATTAGGCCTCTCATAGTTCTTCAACATAACAAGGTACACAAACCCAGCTTTTTTAACCTGGTTTGATGTCAGAGTTTTAAACACAAAAAAAATGCCTTTGCCAAGCAAAACTGTGCCATTTCTATTTGTTTTATAAGGTACTGTTAATATGTGGGATACGCAGAACATGAAAATTCGTAAACTGGTCTTGCAACTGTTAAATACACAGAAATATTTAATAAGGGGAATCCTTGTAACTATCCAGACAGCATTTGATAGTTGTGCATTTCATAGACACAGTTGATTTATATGAGTATTCAGTCTTAGCTGTCTACTGGTACCCCAAGATTATTATAGGTAGAGGCAGTGGTTTCATATACAGCCTGTTGAATATGTCCTTGGGTGATATTTACTGTCATGCTTCAGCATAACAGCTATGTGTTCTGACTGTACAAAAGTACAAGTGAGGCACAGTTCAGCAACACAAGCTGCACTTATGTGCAGCAATTAGAAGCTGTCTTTGAAAGTCTTATGCACATCAGGGAACAATAGATGGAAATGCTAGTAACACTAA
>NC_056744.1:1080780358-1080857807 GCF_019279795.1 Protopterus annectens | reverse complement strand
CCCTTCTTACCATAGCTATATGCTTCCCACCCAACCATGTAAAACAATCTGAAATCAAGCTGGCCAGCTCCTACAATAATATTAAGCTAGATTTGTAACTGGTTCTACCTATAGAACCCATCATTGTAATAATCTTAATCAACCAGGATGGCTAGAATTACCAAATCTTATCCTATCAAACCAGCTAACTATTGCCTATAAGATACTGCTGTTCCATCCTACATCTACTCCAATACTAACCAATCTAATCACCCCTACAATAACCTTAAAACCTCATGCTTCTTCAAATAAAATAATGGTAAAGATATGTAAAACCAATAACCTGGCTGGAGATTCTTTATACTCTAACACAGTGGGGAAAAACCTGGAACCCTCCCTACTGATCTTACCTTCCTACCTTCTACTACCCTATTTAAATCCAAGCTCAAACCATACCTAAATCACACTGGCTATGCCCTGTGCAAACCCAGACTAACTTCCTCCACTATCTCCTGACCCTATTCTTCTCAATCACACAAAATTAGCTAATCCTTTCTATTTGTCTGTAAAACCAACTGAAAGTTCTTACAGTGCTCAATGTTTCCTACTCATTGTATGTATATCCATACATGATTTGTTAGCCTAGACTTTCCTTAATCATAAGCTAAAATGTATTTACTAGTATTCTCTGAAGCAAAATGTATTTACTAGTTAATTTGTTAAACCTTGTAATGTACTTATGTTATCGTGATCTTTTTCTTGAACGTGGAGCTTTTCTCCCTGGGCCTCTACTGAAAATGGACATGTATCCAGTTGGACTAGCCCGGTCAACAAATGTAAAATAAAAATAAATAAATAAATGTACACATGCACAGCTCTTATTGCTTGCAAACAATACTAGAGAGGTGGATATTACATGTGTTATGTGCATGCATCGCTGTTTCTATGTGCATGGATAGTTACCTGGCTCTTCCAATTATCTTTGCTATCATGCTGCTAAACTGTCAGATGAATACAAATGATATGTATCCTGTTATTGAGTATTGTAATTGCAAATAGACATAACTACTGTTTGCATAACATAACAGAGCTGCTATGTCGACTAGAATACAGATCTGCCTAAAATACTGTGCATTACACAGTTATTGGCACAATATCCCACAATGCACACCATATTTGCACGGTAACCCACCTTTGACATGTTCATCTTACTTATAGACCTATACATATGTCTACTGTTACAATATATTGACATATACTATCCCCTGTTATAGCACATACTTGTTGGACCATTCCTGACACTGACAGTGGCTGGAAGTGAATTGGTGGGTTTCAAGCCCATATCATCCCTTGTGGTGTATGCGGAGTTTGCCTTGGGACCTACTGCAGTACACACATAGAATACTACAAGCATTACTACTGCTCAACAATACATCACTACAAGATAGCTATTTCCACTATATGCACTGATTACACTGCAATTCTTACAGAACAGGTACTACATACACAGACATACTACGTTATACATACCTTCTTAGTAATTGGAGGTGTTATTGACTAGTATAATACTCAATTTCGATTCGTCTTTCAAAAACCCATGGAAATCCGCTTACAACTGCTTAAGAGTGCTTTAATCCACCTGCATCCAACAGCCCTTATTCTGACCCTCAAAATAACTTAACAACCCTTGCAGGTCTTGAACCCGGGACCATGAAAACCACAGTCACTGACTTTACCACTAAGGCATCTGAGATATGTACAAATGTTATGGTGCTTAGAATATACATTTTGCTACAGGTATTCCTCATTACTGAAAACAAATGTGACAGTCAGTTGGTGTGCATATGTCTGATACATGTTAATGTTCATATGTTTGTGAAATTAGGTGTTGCAATATGACATGACAGGGTGTATTATGAATGAGAATGGTTCTTGTTTTGTGTCCTTTTTATATCATCCCCATACTCCATGTATATCCCTCCAGTTCACTTATTGGACATCCGACCCAGGCCCTCCTTGATGCATGATTGCATTACCCATCATTCACCCCCACCCCAATCTTCACATACACAACAACCACCCTTTCTATGGTGAATTAGGTTAATATTACTTGTTATAATACCAGAGCTGCATGTGTTTTATGTACACTCCAATTTCTTTGGAGTGCTTCTGTGTCACAAAGTGTGTTCATAGATGTTTATATATATGGCTATTGATGTAACTGTATAATATATATATATATATATATATATAGATAGATATATATATATATATATATATATATATATGTGTGTGTGCAGACATCACTGACATTTATTTATATGTATATATATATATATATATATATATATATATATATATATATATAGTATTAATTTTTAACAGTAATACATATGTAGACTGGAATGTGTTGGTTCACAGACTACAGTACATTACAATGTACTGTACATATGTACACAAAGTGACAGTCCGATTTGTGATCATTACAGTGAAATGCATATGGTATAAGGTGTAGTTTCAAGACTGTGAAACATGTATACACCTCAGATGGCTTAGTGGTAAGTCCCATGACTATGGTGTGCATGGTCCAGGGTTTAACACCTGTGATGCTTTACAAATGTTTTTTACTCCAGAATAAGGCTAATTTAAGCAGTTGTAAGCATGTTTAAAAGTGTTTGTGTGACATTATAGCAGCAGTTAAACACAGTTAAACAAACTTTGTAATGTATAGCCTGTGCGCACAAACACAGCCACATCCGCTAACTACTCAGGATATGTACATGTCAGTGAAGTATGTGCTGACATAACATTACGTTCTCTGTTGACTGTACTCTCCAGTACACATGGGTTTATATGTGTGTTTCGAATGTTTGTTATACAGGCGATTACTACTTCTATATGCAAGCTGTGGTTAAGGTATACTTTTGAGCATGATAAACATCCCTGCCTTTATCAGGATTGGAACCTCGAATGCACAGATACCATGCAGATGCTGTAACCATTACACTGTTGACATTAACGTTGCTTCCGCCTATTTTCTATTTAGATGATTTCTATGTGTAAGCTAGGCTAAGCAAAGGGCGAGGCCCACAAACTCACTGAGCTTTACGTACTCTTGAAATAACAACATATAACAAATGTACTGTGAGACAATACATTACATTCCTAACTACTAGTTTAAAATGTTTAAAATGTGCAATAAAATGTATGAAATTTCATAGTATAAAATAATGTATATTTTGTTTTCATATATGTATTTGTTTATACAATATATTCATTCATCAGTGTGTTTTAATGAATATTTTTTGCTTGGGCATATACAGCTTTAAATCCATGATTGATTGTGTGATGTCACAATTCAAAGTAGTATTTAAATGTTCATTAATGGGATTTGTTTGTTTCTGATGAAGTCTCATACCAGAGATGAAAGCGCTAAAATGGTCAATAAAAAAGTTTTTTAATGGTTTACATGGTTGACGTGCCTTGGATTTCCTAGCAGAGTTTGATATTTGTTGTTTTCATTTATGGTTATCAGTTTTTTATTTGTTTTAGTTGATTTTATATCCGAGTTCTGGCTATGGATATTTCTGGGGACTTGAATTTATCTAGCACCGTCCTTGCCGAGGATACCGGAGCGGAGATTAGACAGTTACGTGGTGAAGTGTCTAATTTAAAGGGTGAGCTGACCAAGCTGTTGGATTTACTAACTCAAAAGGAGAGTGGTATCGCTGCTGGTCATTCCTTTATTGGTGAGCGGACGGTTTTTGTGCTTCCTGGATACAATGGTTATGGAGCGAGTATGGCGGCTAATTTGAATAACCCGCCAAGTTTTTCTAGTTCCGGTTTGGTTTCCGATGTCTCTACGGGCCATGTCGGTGGCAGTGGAGTTTCTACTACACAAAACAGGAGCCCTGTTAATGTTTTTACGGAACCAGGGAATAATGGCAAGAGTTTGACTGCTATAAACATTTCACCGATTTTGGCTGTTTCGGATAATGCTAACGTTAACACCATGGATCAAGTGGTTCGTCCCAAGCAAGGTACTGTTTTCAACAATTTACCCCTTGTTTATAACGGAGAAGAATACTGACTCATTGGGAGAACGTTTGGGGAACAATGTTTCTGCTACTCAGCAGGATGCTAAAAGTAGATTTGATAAGATTTTTTCTAAACAATTTACCTTTTCGCATCCTGAGAATTTACGTGAAGAGGTTTCCAACATCAAAACAAGGAAAAAAGAAAAATATGATGCTTCATTAAAGGATATGATATATATGTTAGAAAAAAGATTATTTAAGTACAAAACTACTGAAATTGATATTGCTTATTTTAAACATTGTATTCATCTAAAAATTGTGCCACAAGGATTGAGAATTTACAAGTTTCCTTTTGGTATTGTTTATACCGATGAAGTTATGTCTGATTACATACAATATTTTGATGAAATAGGCCTGGGTCTTATTACAAAAACTTTACATTATTTTGAGATACAAAGGGAACAAATATTGAATGAAGTTCAAAACTTAGACAAGAAAATTAAAAGTGATTTATTATTTTCTCATTTTAGCACTTTATATTTTAAAATGTTGGATAGAGTAGATAATAGATGTTACAATATTTTTCAAAAGAAAAAACGTAAATTGGATAGAGACCAAAAAAGCTACCAGAATAAACAGGTGTATATTAATAAAATTGATAATTATGGCGAACATTCCAATAAGAAAAAGGGAATGGTACTCCAGTCCACTGGTCATATGG
This sequence comes from Protopterus annectens, assembly GCF_019279795.1. Lineage (NCBI taxonomy): Eukaryota > Metazoa > Chordata > Ceratodontiformes > Protopteridae > Protopterus > Protopterus annectens. The sequence continues at coordinate 1,080,853,070 of NC_056744.1, read as the reverse complement.
AAAATGGGCACTATCATGGTTATAAATCACCAACTTTTAGAGAAGTTGTGAGAAGTAATTCAGAGTGGGACAATGGGGAGGTGGTATTGGAACACCATGACAGTGAGGATTTACCAACAGTCAGGCGCTCGGAGAGATTGGCACAGTACTATACGAAAGAGGGGGAATACAACAGGAATTATTATCCACACAAAAAGAATTATTATTCCCACAAGAAGAATTTTTACTAGATGGGGCAGTTTTGGATGTCTCTACTACAGTTGGTGACACTATTATTCATCAAAAGAATGGTTTTACTATATATAATTACTCAGATAGGATTATTTCGGATGATTATTTTAGATTATTTTCCAAAGGTGTTAAATTTATTCCGTCAACTAAGGGGGATTTAGTGGACAATATTGTGGCTTTGAAATTTTACACCAGAAAATTAAATTTAGAAATTAGTCTAGAATCATTGGAAAAGAATGATTCAGCATGTACTAACGTATACAATATGCCTAAAAAGAAGAGTATATACAATCGACCATTGCACCCATTGGTTGAAACTTATGAGAGACTTGTTATGGAGGATATTTACAATGCATTTAAACAGCATAACAATATGGTTAGGTGGAATTTAACTAAGGGTGAATATGATTTATTAAATGATTTGAGAAGTGACAAAAATATACGCATCGTGGTCCCTGATAAAGGGGGTGGTATTGTTATATTTCGTAGCATGGATTATTCATATGAGATGTTGAATTTATTATTTGATGATAGTACCTATATAGGAACATCGAAAAATCAGATTAACATATCATAATCTAGGATTGATAGTTATTTAGAAGAATATGTCTTGGATGGTAGGATTAATAGGGAAACATATGACTTCTTGTATAGAAAAAATCCGGTAGTCCCTGTTTTCTTTGGTATCCCAAAGCTGCATAAAAGTATTGATAAACCACCTTTTAGACCTATTGTAGCAGCAAGGGGGTCTAAAATTCATCCATTAACAGTATTCATTGATTCTCATGTACAACATATAGTTAATAAAGTACCACATCTTTTGAAGGATTCATGGGAGTTTTTAAAAAGTATTAAACCAGAACTATATGATGAAAACATTATATTATTAACAGTGGATAGCAAGGATCTTTTTACAAGTATTCCCAAAGTGGAGGGTATGGTATTATTTGAGGAGGTACTTTTTCAATTTTCTGAGTTGGAGAATGATATGGTAAAATTGATATGTGAACTTATGGGTATAGTTTTGGATAATAATTTTTTATGGTTTGAGGGGGAATTCTACCAGCAGATAAAAGGTGTCCCGATGGGAGCAACATGTTCACCGGTGTATTCCAATTTGGTTTTACTGGGTTGGGAAATTGTACATGTCATGGGTGGTACATTTTGGCCAAATATTAAATTGTATCTTAGATACTTGGACAACATTTTCAATTTATGGGATGGCCCGGAAATGGAGATTCCTAAATTTATGGATTATTTAAATTCTAGTACAGATTTTTTGAGTTTCACTTTTCAGTATGATAGGCAGGCTATTAGTTTTTTGGATACATATATAGCCAAAGAAAAAGGAAAATTTAAATCGCAAATATATAGAAAAAATACTTTTTGCAATGCCTATCTACATTTTGAAAGTGATCATCCGTTAAGACAGAAGACCAGTATTGTTAGAGGACAAGCTATTAGAATAGCACGGATGACATCAAATAAGGAGGATTTATATAGTGAATTTCAGTTTCTTTCTGATATGTTTATTGAAAGGGGCTATCCCGTAGATTTATTAGATAGTATTTTTCAAGCAATATATTCTGAATGGGGGAACAAATATAAACCCCTTTTAGGTACCCCTCAAGAAATATTAAATAATAGTACAAACGAAGGTGAACAGGATACCTCCCAGAATTTTAGGAAAGCATGTGTGTTACAGTATAATGCTAGAACTGCTATGATCCAACAGGCTTTTGAAAGAAATTGGAGTATATTTAGAACAAATGATGATATTTTTCAAAGAGTGGGTAATAAACCCAGATTTATTAACAAGGTGGGATATAATGTTAAACAGTTGTTAGAACACAAGTTAAATAAAGATGTTCCAGTTACACAAGGGACGAAACGGTGTGGTATGTGCCCCTATTGCCCTTATATTAATAAGGAATCAAGTTTGGTTTTAAACAATAATATGAAAAGTAGGGTTTATTTTAAGAAGGGTAATTGTAATACTAGGGGGGTGGTGTATTTAGCCATGTGCCACACTAGTGGACATTTTTATGTAGGTAAGATGGAGCGTATGTTAAAGAACAGAATATATGAACATCTAAATGATATAAAAAATAAAAAGTCTACAAACGCTCTTTATAAACATGCAATCATTTGTGACAATTTTGAAAAATTTGTCTTTGGTATCCTGGATGTAGTACAAATAAATCCTAGGGGGGGTGATTGGAAAAACACCTTCAAAAAGAAAGAAAGCCAGTGGCAATTTAGATTGGCTTCCATGTTTTCACCAGGTTTAAATGATCATGTTTCCCTGGCACCTATGTTAACGGAAAGGGCTAACAACATATGAATTCAACATTATTTTTAAATAAAATTTTTAAATGAGTATTTATAAATAAAGTTTTTAAGTGTTTTGTATATTTGTGTGTATATTATTATTAATATTTAAGGAATATTTATGTTATATATATTTTTTAGATGGGTTTTGATGAAGTGATATTATTAAGATAGAAGTTTGCTATACAATTTATTTATTTATATTAGATTAGGACCTGATGGCCTTATTAGTTTAAAAAGTTTAAAATGTTTAAAATGTGCAATAAAATGTATGAAATTTCATAGTATAAAATAATGTATATTTTGTTTTCATATAAACAACATATTCATTCATCAGTGTGTTTTAATGAATATTTTTTGCTTGGGCATATACAGCTTTAAATCCATGACTGATTGTGTGATGTCACAATTCAAAGTAGTATTTAAATGTTCATTAATGGGATTTGTTTGTTTCTGATGAAGTCTCATACTAGAGATGAAAGCGGTAAAATGGTCAATAAAAACGTTTTTTAATGGTTTACATGATTGACGTGCCTTGGATTTCCTAGCAGAGTTCGATATTTGTTGTTTACATTCCTAGCTACATTAGGCATAGCCCCTCACTGACACACTTCAAGAGAAACCTTGATGTGTGAATGGGTAACAGAATATACACCCCTGGGATCATGTGTCTCAGAACCATACAGCCAGGGGGTGGGGGAGCCTGTCCAGTTTGATAGCTGCGAGACCTGTTGGGAGAATTGAATGGTGTTGAATTGTCACATTAACATGCCCTCTTTAGATCACTAAGTGCCCCTATCACCCTCCACAACCCCAGTCTTCAACAGCTTCCAGCAACTCTGCCTGGAATTGCTTCATTGGCTATGCTTGACAGAGGCTCAGTTACTTCATCAATGGTGCGGAGAAAGCCAACACACTGTAGTTATACTTTTAATTGCCCTTGGGCAGATAGGTAGTAGGCTATCTGTGAACTTCTAAAATGCAGGCCATCACAGCCATAATATGTGAATAAACAGACCTTCAGATCACAATATACAGTGAGAAATCACCATGTAGTCAGGAAACAGTTAAGTACAGCAAGAACATACAGAACACTGATACTTAGTCACTCCAAAAGCCTATTTTGGAAGCTAGAAGACTTGTATAAGTTTAAGGCTTTCTATTGCTTACCAGCATGTTACCTACAGGAGAGATAAAAAACAAGTACAGATGGGGAACATGCATGCAACAATACCATACTGACCTATGTGTCAGCCTTAGGCTTTGGAATACTGGCCAAGGCTATTGGCTCCCTCATGGTGCCTTATTTAGTAGAGTCTTGAAGGTGAATACCAGCTCCATAAATGGCGCAATAGCAGATTCAATGAGGGTTATACTACTCAACACCAGGGGTTGTGATCACAACATGCATGCACTCACAGCACTCCTCAGGATGGACAACATCAACATCTGTGCAGTAACTGAGATCTGACTTAAGGTTCCTGAGAGCACACCAGTGCTACCAGACTACAACCCATACCACACATTTCAGCCACAGAACATGGACTGACACAGACATGGAGGGTCTGTATCCATATTCATCAGGGATAACTACACCTCCAGGTTAGTGGGGCAGCATGATACCTCTGAGATCATCCATGTGCAGCTAACATCAGCCACAACTGCAATGTAAACTGTGGCCTGCTATGGATCACCCTCCATGACCCAGGACCACCACTCCACCTATGTGGAGACAGTGGAGAACATGACAGTCCTAATGCACACCCTGGCATTGGTCGATGTCAACTACCATACCATTAACTGGGAAACTTACTCCAGTACACACTTCCAGGCCCAGCGCTTCCTGGAATTTATCACCTCATATGCCCTGTATCACATGGTAACCTCCCTAACGAGGGGTGGAAACTACTAGAAGTGGCATCACCAACATGAGCAACAGGTGCACTACATGGGAGGTTAACCATTCACTGGTTAGATCTGACCATGCTCTATTCACTGTTTACACACCCAAGCATCTCCCCCACCCACGGATACCACAGTGTATACCTTTCCTACAGCTAAATGTGCACTACTAGTGACAGGGGTGGGAGGTTTCACAGCCCCCACAAAAGGAGAAACACTGCTCAAGATACAGACAGATTTACAAATACAGTCTATAAGCACCTACACATATGTATGGATTATGCCATCACTGGTAAACCAAGACTAACTCCTCCTAGACAAGGACACCAGTCTGGTGGACCTCTGCAATAAACAGGCTATACTACAGAAGTAGGACAGTATTCCAGACAAACAACAAATCCCACAAAGAGCAGACATCCGTGACCACTATTGGTATGATACGTAGGTCCCTCATGTCATAATCCATGGCTAACATCAGCAGGAGAATACGCAAGGATTCAAAAGATAACCACAAAGCCTTCTTTGGCTATGTCAAGGATCTAAGTGGTAACACACAGATTTGCACTGTGCCGGTGAAATATAGCACAAAATATGCTGACCCTACCGATATCGCCAACATCCTTGCAGATACATTCAGTGCATACTTCAACCCCTAAAGAGCCCACAACACTACCCAAAAGGTACAGTATCCCACACATCAGAGACACACAGGTGAAAATGGCCCTCTCTAACAGCAGAACACAGCGTCATTGGAGGCAGATGTTGTCCCAGACTGCATCTTGCAAACTGTACAAGACAACCTGACCCCACACCTAATTAAGCTTTCCAACCTCAGCCTCTCCACAGGCTACATGCCTATACAATGGCATGTGGCAACAGTTATTCCACTCCATCAAGGTGGAATCACAACTGACCATGGTAACTACCACCCCATACACCTGACTAGCCTGGTCTGCAATGGTATGGTTCTCATCCTCATGGCACTCATTAACAAAGACATTGGTAACCTCCGAACATGTGACCCAACTCAGGTCAGCTTGGTTGAGTGCAGTTCATGCCTACTGAACCTGTTTGATGTCTTACATACAGTCACCAAGACGTTAGATGATGGGGGAGGTGGTTCACCCATACTACCTGGACCTCACCAAGGCTTTTGGCACCATGCCCCACTCAGGTATTATTGATAAACACACCAGCCTGTACATACACCCATACATCACAGGTTGGGTTGCCAACGGGCTTACACACAGAACCCACATGGTACGACTAGCGGTCTCCAGGTCCAACTCTTGACCAGTCACGACTGGTGTCCCACAGGACTCAGTCCTGGGAGCCCTACTGTTTGGCATATACATCTCAGAGGTACAGGCAAACACAGGTGGACTATGGCAGACCATGTTTGGCAATGACTGTGAACTGGGAGCCATGATTGATAGTCCAGCTGACACAGACATCCCTCAAGGGGCCTCACAGAGAATATCACAGGGTGTCAACATCATGGCCTCCAGCCAAGTGCCACTAACAGCATGGTCATTCCATTGTGGAATATTAAGCACCCGCATATTATAACACATAAGTGGCAGCCACTTTAATACGGACGAGGTAATGGGGTATCTGGGGACTAAGGTAGATAGTGATCTCCCCTTTGGCAATCATATCTCCACAGTAGTTAGGACATCCTTCTATGTAGGCCATCTGATTACTAAAGGATTCCCATCTAGACATACTGGGGTTATAGTGCTCCTTTACTCATCACTCATCAGTCCCATCATAGGGTATAATAACCCATGTGGGATGTACCTCAGAAGACACTTTCAACAGCTAGGAGGTCTACGAATGTACCCCGCCAAGGGGAATACTGGCCTCCAACATATGGCCTATGCAGCCAGACTGAATAAACTCCTGATTTACTCAGTGGCATCTCATTTACCCAGAGATGATCTCCACTGGTCAACACAGCCATGTCGAACTCAGGCTTGATGAATATGCTCCACCTATGGGAATCCATGTCACAGTGAGCCACACACTGTAGTGAGCTGAACCTTGCCACAACAATAACTGGAAGATGCTGGAGGGACAGATTCCTGTCACAGACACTCCCCATACTTTGGAAAAACTTCCATAACTACATTATACAAAGCCCCTCAATAACACTCTGCAAGAGAAACCTTGAAGAGTGGATGGGGAACAGTAGATGCACCCCAGGGATCCCTTCATTGGCTCTGCCCCACAGAGGGACAGTAAATGAATCAATGGGAAGGCAAAATCTGACACATTTTGGCTGGGCTTATGAATGGCCTCTGGCAGTTGGCCAAGTACCTACCTATGAATCTATGCATACAGTATCTGCATATGCTGATACCTTAATTTACTATTCAGGTGTTGACTTACCTTGTGCCAATGGCAGTTGTGTGTGCAATAGTTGAGGGCTGCCTATGTTGGATGCACACAGTAGACTGCCTATACATGACAATTTACAGGTAGTCTTGTGTGTGTGTGCCATCCATTTTTACTGTGTGTGCAGGCGGAGAAAGGTGTCAATCCCTAGGTGCCTACACTGTCAGTGTGTGTGCTATACGTTCCCTCTTTGCCAAGGCATGAGCTTACTGGGCACACCTCCGTCTGCCTACTGGGGTTGGCTCAGGGTGCTCGTGGTCTGAGTACCTCTGTGCCTGTGGGGCTCTTGGAAATGGTGGTGGGCTGTGAGGGCCTTCACCATTCTGTCCCTGCTGCAGCTGTTTCCACAGGACTATATTGTGTAGCATGGCACACACTATGAAGATGTGGGCACACATGCCTGGAGAGTACTGCAAGGCTCCACCAGATATGTCCAAGCAATGGAACCGTGATTTCAGCATCCCAAACACACGCTCTATGATGATTCTGGTTTGTGCATGTGCCTCATTATGGCATTCCTGCATGGGTGTGTGTGTGCATTTCTGATGGGAGTCATCATCCACGGTTCTAGTGCATAGCCAGTATCCCCCACCAGATGGCCATTTGGGATGTCCACCTTGGCAAATATCTGATACAGCTGTGAGGCATGCCAGATGTGGGAGTCGTGATAGCTTCCAGGTCTGCCAGCACACACATCCATGATAATGCTCTGGGCATTGCACATGACCTGGCAGTTGATGGAGGGGTATCCCTTGTGGTTCATGTAGTGCTGACCCTGCTCACCGGGTGGTGACTTGATGTGTATGTGCGTGCAGTCTATTGCACCCAGTACCCCGGGTATTCTGCCACACGGTGGAAGAGACACATATTGCTGGCCAACTCCTGCATTCAGGGGAAATATATGGGCTCATTGGCATGTGGTAACATGGCATCCAGGAACTGGTGTAGTACCCTGGATGCTGATGCCTGTGAGATACCCATGATATCCCCAGTTGGTCTTTGAAAGGTACCTGTAGCTAGTATTCTCAGGCTTACACATACCTTCGTATCCATTGGGATGGGTTCCTCTCTGTTTGTTCTGGCTCTGAGGCATGGCCGGCACAGCTCCACAAGTTAAACAAAAAAGGCGAACCAGGAACAACTGCAGACCACCGATTAATTTATTTAACCAAAATTGTACTAAGCGCTTTCACCCACACACAACAGGGCATCTTCAGAGTACTGACAATCCTTGTGATGAACCTCCTTTTAAATCCTTATACAAACTGGATAATTGAACAATTAAACAAATTATTACCTACGCAGCTAAAAATTTTTCATTTAAAAGGTACAATCAGCAATATTTACATCAAAAATGAACATAAACATCCAGGACTTGTGCAAACTTATTAATTTGTAAATGTAATAAAACCTTCTTGTCAAAAACTATGTATATGTAATACCAATAAATAAAAATTAAAAATACATGTTAAAAATACATATATAAATATCTAGGTAATATAAATCTAAATGATTATTAAAAATAAATAATTGTTATACAATCAGCATACAATCATTCATTGAAAAATTCGCTACTAACATTAAAATTCATATTGTTATACAAATTATTTAAAACATTAAATTATCAGATGTTAACCTAATACATGCAAGATCAAATAAATTGAGACTTGTACTTTAGTATACTTGATATAGAAATATGTTCGTTAATACCAGGGCTAGAACTTGCATTTAGCCGTAATTGCCATAAACATTCTTTAGCCTCAAGTAAGGTGTTGTCATCACCACCTTTGTTATTATTGTAGTATACAATTCTGTCAATAACAAAGAATAAAAATCTCTTAAAATACTGGCATCTTAGACTATGCATATAAACGGAACTAGTATTTTTCTGTTTTTTAATGTCTCTAACATGTTCCACTATCCTTTCTCGAAGTTTCCTTATCGTTTTGCCAACATAGAAGGCTGGGCATAACGAACATATAGCTAGGTACACCACCATTTTTGTGTTGCAATTACAGTTACCTGGGCATCTAATTGTTTTGCCAAAATTTTGTACCGCAACATATGGTCCATCATTAATAAATTTATAAGTATGGCATGCCCCACATTTGCTCATCGAAGATCTGTTGAACAGGTTCTTATTATTAACTGCCTCAAAATGTTCTTTAAGATTCATCCCCCTACTATAAGTGACCTTGGGCCCAGTCCCTAAATTATCAATAAGGTCACCATTATTCTGGAGGATACTTATCCAGGTCTCATGTACTATATTAACTATCCTGGGTGATATATCATTAAATGGTATAATAAAGGTGTCATTTCTAGTAGTGTTACTAGTCCTAGATGTACTGTTGTCAAAACCGTACTTTAATATAGGTTTGTATATTTGATGTCTTTTAATATAAATCTCTTCACTAACTTTAACAATTAATTCTAATGGATAACCTCTATCCAGAAACATATCTGATAATATTTTAATCTCATTGTAAAAATTAATGTCTTCACTAATAATTCTAGAAAATCTGACCATCTGTCCCTTTACTAAATTCTTTTTCTGGTAATAGGGATGGCAACTATCAAAATGTTAAAAATAATTGGAATGAGTTTTTTTCCTAAAAATGCTTGATTCTAACTTACCCATGTTTTTATAGAATAAAATGTCTAAATACTCACAATTGTTGTCAAATGTCTTAAAAGTGAAATTCAAAAAACTAGATGTTGTTTTTAGAAAATTTTCAAACTCAGTAAGCATTTTTCTGTTGCCCTTCCAAAAAATAAGAATGTCGTCCAGGTACCTTAAGTAAAGGGCAATGTTAGGCCAGAAACTAGAAGTAAAAACACTTTGTGTTTCCCATAAGGCTAACACCAAATTGGCATAAATGGGGGCGCATCTAGTCCCCATGGCCACACCTGTACTTTGTTTATAATATTCACCATTAATAAACATAAAATTGTTTTCAAGTACAATAGCCATCAGTTCACGTAACAATTTGCATTTAGCTTTATTAGACTCACTAAATTTCAGCAAACTTGTCTCAAACATTTCGAGACCTAAGTCATGAGGAATCACTGTAAATAGGTTGACAACATCAATAGTTACCATTGTCATATCGTCTTCAATATCAACAAAATGTTCTCTAGCTTTTTCTAGACAATGTCAGGAATCTTTTAATATATGAGGCAGATGTTTTAAAGTTCCCTTACAATGCAAATCTATATAAGCAGCAATGGCTTCAGTCTTTGAACCCCTGGCAGAGACTATGGACCTAAAGGGTGGATTGTGTATGTCCTTATGGATTTTGGGGATACCAAAAATGGATGGCGTCATTGGATGTTCCACTAATAAAAAATTATATTCATCTTTGGTGATGACACCATCCATCAAAAATTCATATAGATACCAATCCACCTTAACATATGCCCTTTCCATTTCATGTTTTGACACTTTTTCATACGTCGTATTGTCACTCAACATTATTGTCATTTTATTCAAATAGTCTGTTTCACTCATAATAACAACCCCACCCCCTTTATCGGGTTTCATTACCCTATATTTGTCAGTAGAAGTTAATTCCTTAAGACAAAATTTTCCAGCTGAAGTCAAATTATCAGAAGTAATTTTTTCATTCTTTAATATTCTTCTGATTTGTGTTTCACATAATCTCTCAAACAAATAGATCATTGGGTTCTGTGGGGGTATAAAAGTACTACTCCTTTTTAGAGTAAAACTAGTATTGTCTCTCTGGTTACATTTGTTGTTAACAAAAAACAGCTTACGGTTAAGTGCTCTAGTGTAAAGTTTTAAATTAATCAAAATTCTACCAACATCTAATTTAAATGAAGGGACAAATCTGAAACCCTTCTTAAAAAGTTTAACATAGGCAACATTAAAACAAGTATCAGTATAATTGTATATACTAAACCCTCCTTCTGTAAAAACAGAACAGTGCCAGTCAGTGTTATCAGTGTCCTTCTCCTGTGTAAATACCATAGAATATGGCAATCCATCACCACTATCCATATAATTGTGGCATGAAGTGACACTGTCATAAATATCACTCATAAAATGACTAGTATGATAAACTGGTGCCTCACTCATAAATGTTATATTATTACTACTGTGACTACTATTTAGTGGTACCAAGAATTGGTTCTGTGTGTTGTCTTGTAATATGGTCGATTCTGCTGATATTGTTGACCCTCAGATCGGTCCTGAGTCCGCTCCGACCTTCTCAGTGTCGGCTCCTCTAAAAAAACCCCTTCTCCGTTCTCATTATTAGCTCTATAGTTCTGTTGTAAACTGGAGTGGCTGTTAGTATTCAAATGGTTCCCAGCAACTGAATCGGCCACAGGCTGTTTGGATAACCGCCTCATGCTTTTAAACTCTTTGAAATGCACATACACTTTTTTATTCTTATAATCACTGGTGTCCCTTGTTAATTTATGATTCTTAGTTTCTAGCCCTTTACTAATAAATCTATCCATATCTTTGATAATATTATCAAGATGAAATCTATTAAATTCAAATAACAAGTCCTGGCGAATATTCCACAAGTTGCTGTAGGATGACCCTGTCCACCCTGTAATGCTCTACTATCTCCAGATCATGTAGCCCCTGGTAGGTTACCCTGGGTCTGAACACTCTCCTCCTCCTCCTCTGGTGCCTGAGGTGGTTGTGTGCATCCTCCACACCACCTTCAGTCTCCAACACATGCTTGTGGATCAAAGCTATGGCAGCCCCTAACATGTACATACTAAAAGTTCCCCATCTGTATACACCACTGGTGCAGAGTGTATAGGAATACACAAATGTGTGTGAGGTGCTTTCACACTTTATAGTATTATGCTATGGATGCTGCTGATGTCAGTGAGTGTGTATGAGCTATTCCAACTGCAGCGTGTCTTAATTATGGGTTTTGCAATAAGTACTGCAAGTGTGGGGCCTTTACTGTGGAGATCTACTTGCCTGCCTTGATTAATCTGTTGCCCTTTAATTCACTTTTAAACCTGGATCCCCTCCCATTATCAGGCATGTATCCACCTGCCATCTTTCTTGTTTTGTACTTTCCCTACCCAGTCATGGCAAAATGTGCCTTGTAGCTGATATACTGCAAATCGCCTTTGTTCTGCTTTGACACTTTACTGTTTTCTTTGCAGTACAGCCCCTCCCCTTTCCTGTTCTGCAGGTAGCTGCTTGCAGCCTTGTTAGCTGTTGTCAATGGCTTATTGTAGGCTCCTAGGTGTTAATTAGCCATTTGTACTCCAATTTCACTGCTGCAGCATTTCCTTATTTCTTTCCTATATCCTTCCTGTTTCAGCTGCAGTGCGCACCGCGCATACCCGTTCACTGGGTTTACACACGTTTTCTTCTCCATTCACATGCATACTCAGTTACCTTGTGTACTTTCAGCTAAGCATAGCTATGGCCAATTCAGCACACCCCTATACTGCAGCTTTGGCTAGCTAACGGCAAACCGGTGTAGCAATACTCCAATGTGCTTACAGCAATGGCGACGCACCCCTCTCTTGATGTCATCTTTATCGCAAGGGCACACCTTGGTGTTATAACACTATACTGTGAGGTATACTGTGAGGTGCATCCTTACACCAGCGGGGAATCTGCGATTCACTATTACTCCTTTCATTTGCATGGCATTGCCTACTAATTCCTAGCTACTGCGCATAACACTGTCACTGTCCCTTAGCAACCCTTATGCCATAGTATGGTGTAGCATGCCTGCCATTGACTATTATGGGGAAATCATGATATGTGTTTCATTGCAGTTTTATTCTATATTTTTATATATTCCTTGCGATCCCCTTTGCGCACCACTGCCCTGCGCTTCCACGTTGCGATAGTGCGACTACATATATTAAATGTTAATTTTATATTTTGTACATTTTTTTTTTTTTTATGCCAATGGCTATATGTTTAATTGTCAAATGCACATTATTTGTTGCTGATAGACTGTTTGCAGGTCTTTATTGCCATAGCATTCCCTGTTTGTATGAACAACTTGTGTATCTGTGGAAGATGTTTGCATATGGGAGGGATCCACTATATCACGTATGTCTCTGTAGTCATTTAACTGTGTGCACTGGGCAGATTGCTGTAATGTGGTTGGTTCCTGGAATAACACGTACAAATACCAGATATGTGTGGCCAACTGCTAAACTGAGATTTGGCCTAAGTGTATGAGTATGCCCAGTTCAGCCTTCCCATGGCATGTTGTCTGACATATGTCTCATTTATCAAAGTGTGTGAGCATGCCCAGTGTGAGCTTTCCATATGTTGAACTCTGCAGCCCACCACATTTGTGGATGAGTGTGAACTTCAACAAAAATCTCCCGTTTATGGTTGTGTGTTGTGTGTCATGTTGTGTAGTTACTGTCCAACTGCTTTGTGTGTGAACACAACAGGGATTATACTGTGCCTGCAGGGTTTGCATGGGATACTTTGCATACAGTTGTCAACATCCTTTCATACTGACCTAACACTGTAGTACTGTATAGTGTACTGGTTCAGTACTTTGACTGTGGTGGACAGTATCCTGGGCTTTAGTCCTATCACTGCTTTACATTTCCATAGTGAGCACAACAGCCTGGTTAGGGGCCAGTTGTGCACATCTGACCATGTTGCATTATGTTCAGATATGAACTACTTAAACCAGGCTTGTCCAACATTGGTAGTGTATTCCACAACATAGGTGTACATTTGCAAACACTAGTGATGTGCCCTAGGCCATTTATAATGCTAGTCGGAGAGTGTGTTTGTCCTTCGACACACATTGTAAGTGGAGTTTGCCATGACATATGTCATGGTTAGTATACTGTGCCTCTGTCTACCTGTGACATGACAGTGATACCCAGGGTAAAGCTACCATCTCCCATCCACTCATCAAGATTCCTCTTGAGGAGAATCGATAAGTGACTCTATGGGTAGCCTGTACTGGGAGTTTACTCATGGGTGGGGGTGGCTTCTGTGTTATGGATCATGCAGTACAGCTTGTCCTATGTATGTCAGTGCTGGGGTTCAGGTCTCATGTGCATAGCTCACTGCCATTCAGATTGTACAAGGTGCAGCATGTTTATTGATACCAGCTTGGACATGGCTTTATACATCAGGCACGGCTTGCCTCTGGGTGGGCAGTATGGCAGTGTGTAGCTGCAGTTTCTTTAATCAGGCAACACATGGCATCTGTGCAAGCTCTTTGATACTCCTGGTGAGGTACTGTTGGGGACTTTACAGTTGATGGAGGTGTCTGCTGAGGTACATCCCACAGGGGCTATTGTAGTCAATTGTAACGCTGATGATGGATGACTGCAGAGCCACAATGACCTCCCCATATCGAGATCTGACAACCTTCATGATTAGGTGGGTATATGGTATGTTTCTGTAAACACTACAGCCACATGTTTGTCCAATGCAGGATATCTATCACCTTGTGTCCCCAGGTCTCTCATTACATGTTAAGTACGTAATGGGTTAACACCTATGTGGTAATTGGTGGGCACTTACTGTATATCCACGGGGGTTGACTATACACTTTTCTGCAATTAGCTTGCTGACATGGCTATGGCACCAGTTGTCTGTTCCTATGTGGCCCTTTGTGGGATGCTTGTGTCAGCTGGAGGGTCACATATGGTGAGCAGTTTGTAGTCCTCTGCAAACATGTTCAGACACAGTCCTTCCATGTTAGCCTGTACCTATAGGACATATATACCAGATGAGGGAGGTCCCAGGACCAAGCCTTGTGGGATGCCAGTTATATCTGGTTTGTAGTCTGACATGGCTGCAGCATGTCTGACCATGTCAGTTCTGTCCTTGGTCTGGTTTGCAACCCCTCTACTGACATAGGGGTTTATATTTAAGCTGGTGAGCATATCTATAATGAACACATAGGGTATTGTATAGAAGCCTTTGCAAGGTCCAGCTACGCTGTGTGGACCACATTGCCCTCATCAATGACCCTAATGACTGTTTCATATGAGTCAAACATGTTTAGGGGCAGGATCTGCACTTAAGGAAGCCACACTGGGTAGGGTCCGGTGTCAGTAGGTCGCCAATATCTTTATGTCTGCGGTACATGCTGATCCTTTCCATAGCTGTGCAGACCGAGCTTCTCAGGATTCTGGGGTGGTAGTTTTCAGTATCCTTTCAGGCAACACCTTTGTTGAGAAGGACCACTGTTGTTGTACACTGCTCTTTGGGTACATATCCTGTGGTAAGGCTGACATTGAGCAGTAGTGTGATTTGGCATTCCATTCTTCTTGGAGTCCATGTTGGACTCAGCCCAGGACACCATCTCATACCATTGCTGCTGTGTGTTTTGCTTTGTAGATGCTGGCTGTTACCTCAGCATCTGCAATGTCAGGGGGCCAGCAGTCTGCTGGGATAGATATTTTGCATTCGGGGGGGGGGGGTTTGCACTGCACCTGTCAGGATGTATGTTGGCAATATGTGTGTGTGTTTGGTCATACCTCTCAACCTGGAAACATCAAAAATCTGGACAAGGCTCATGAAAAATAGGTACAAATCTATACACTGATTAACATAACATTTGCATATATAATAATGTAACCCCGCCCACTCCAATGGAATTCTGGGATACCAACTTTCAAATGCAAACTGAAGAACAGACAAATATGGCACCAGAGTCCCCCTGTAGCCATTCCAATGTCCCATTACATGGCTATTTTGCCCAATTTACCATAAACACTATTGTGTGCATGCATACTGCTTTACTTCTACAATGATTATTTGGATTTGATTTTTACATTTTATAACACAATGCACAAACACTAATAGATATCTGAAACCAAATGAAAAGTTCCCAGGAGAACCAAATAAGGGCACCAAGACCTTATGGTACATGTAATTTTATTGTGAAGCCACACACAACACAGAATTAACGCTGTCTATACAGATCTGTTTTCGAACTTCATCAGAAACAAACCCAAAATGAGGCTGAAACAATCATTTTATAGCTTTTCCATCTGAAATAATTAATAAATTAATTATCCAATAAAATATAATTGAAAAATTACTTGGGTAAAGAACAGTTTGTATAGAAGACATTACATAAATAAAAAACATAAATTCCGTATTCACCCCAGTGGTTAAATATATTTAATAAATAATATGTTAATATTATTAGACAAAGCCTTATTAACTGGCAGACAGCAGCTGTGCTACCTAAATATATTGCATAGACACTGGTCAAAATATGATTTATCATGCTAGTATTCACAGTATAAAGATAAACTACTGATTTTTAAATTCAGAACCGAAAGTCAAAAATAATTTTTTATATTTCTGCTATAATTAACTGACATTTCAATAGTCAAATACAGCAGCAAGAATCATTTATTTTTATTATTCATGATAAGAAAAACATATACAATGGCAACTACAAATCAGCAAATGGCTAAATAAAATGTTGATGCTTCCGAGTAGGATATCCAGTGGGCATTGTTTTGTACTACTGAGTTCCCAGACTAAGTACATAACTGTGTGGTAGGGAGGACAGTCTTCATTACTTTAGGAGCTTCTGCCATTTTAACATTCAGTGGGTCCTGTGACAATTAACAAGGCAATGGGCTCACACAGCAGAAGTATCTGAGCTTTCTGATTATAGCAGGGTTAAAGGAGTGAGGAGCTTTAGGGTCCTTTGTAGTATTAACAACATTGTAAAGACTTTCCAACAAAGTTAAATAAAATGAGTGATTTCAACAGAGTTAACAATGTTAGAAAGTCTACCACATTTATCCAGTTCAAAAGCCCAAAGCGAAAATTATAAAATTAGTGCCTTAACAGAATGATCTGAAATGGGGACACCAAGCACCTTAATAGAGTCAACGGTTACAGCAAAACTGGTTTGGTGAGCCAACAACAGTAATAAAGAAACAAGGAAATCCTGGCAATATTATCACAATAAATGAGGCTCTGAGCAGAATTAATGGAGTCAGAGAAGCCATAGCAGGGTAATGGAATTAGGGCCCTCATAATAATTAACATATTTAGGTATGCATACCTGTTTTAGTGAAGAGAACCGAGTTAGCAGTACCATTTAGGTAAACAAACACAGGAGACTGAAACTATGAAACTTGAACACTTATCACTCTCGCAAGTCGCAACATCAGTGTGCACACAGACAGACAGATAGAGAAACACACACACACACACACACACACACACACACACACACACACACACACACACACACACACACACACACACACACAAACGCACACTATTTGTTCGTTCCTGCATGCTCACACACTTACTTGTGTGCTGCTTTCCACACAAAGTTCAGTGCTGCCAATGCCATCTGTTTATTCCTGCCTGCTCCAACATAATCCGTACGGCTCCCCGACGTATTAATAATCCAATCCATTCAGTTCTTCTGCTTCTGCTGCTCCGACCGACAAAATAATCCATTCCGTTTAGCGCTACATTTCCCGCCTGCTTGCATTAGAGCTCTGCATGAATAACGCTCCAAGGAGCTCAAATCTGATAGGCTGGTAGCCCTGACGGAGCTGACGTCATCGGCGTGCGTGATGGCGTCAGCTCCGGCTGTGAATATTAAAAACATTAAAAATGCATAGAAAACGGAAATGAAGGGGTGCCACTGGAATCGTGGCACCTTCATTTGAACCTAAAACTCGGTAAAACCGGTAACTTCGGTCTTGAGAGGTCTGTGTTTGGTATGTTGTTTGTAATATTTGTGTGATTCAGAGCATATCTGTGAATTCCCAACACGGTTCCTAACATCGGTTGTGGAAGCCTTGGGATTATCCTTAGTGTCCTGTACAATTTCTATCCTCATAGGTTCATAGGTTCATACTAGGCTATCCACCCTAGGGCATTTGTAAGCCTAGCCAGAGTGTGTGTGTCTTTTGCCACCCCTTGCTATGTGAATATTATGGCCATTTATGATTTGCTTTGCTGTGCTTCTGTCTGGACGTGACACAGTGAAGACCCCCAGTGTAACTCTACGATCATCCATCCACTTGGTAAGATTCCTGTTGAAGAGTGTCAGTGAGGGGCTCTGCCTAACATGGAGTGGGATTCTGTTCCAGGGTGTGGGAAGCCTCTGGGTTATGTATCTGTCCCTCCAGCACATCCTATTTCATTATGTGTTGAGGTTGACATCTCTCACTCTCACAGCTCCGATGGCTTTGAGTTTTCGGGGGTGGGGCATGTTCATTACTCCTGTGTTGGACATGGCCTTGTACAACAGGCATGCAATGCCCCTGTGTAGGCAGTATGTGACTGCATTCAGCTGGGGTGTCTACAGCCAGGCAGAATATGACATATATTTGAGACCCTTTACCCTCTTGGTGAGGTACCTTTGAGGTCTTTCTAACTGCTGCAGGTGTCAGGTAAGGTACATCCCAAATGAGGCATTGTACTAGATTATGGGTGTGATAAGAGAACAGTATAGGGGCACAATGACCTCTGTTGACGTAGATGTGAATCCTTTCATGATACGGTGTCCAATATAGACAGTCTTCCTAGCCACATTGGCAATGTGAGTGTCACATAACAGGTTACTGTCCACTTGTGTCCCTATGTCCCTGATTACTCCTTCCATACATAATGGTTTACCACCTATGTGGTAATTTGTGAGTACCTTGCTTGGTATTTGGTGGGACATTCATACTGTCCAGTGTCTTCAGGACGGCTGGGTGGGGTTCCTGTGTGTGAGAGTGTGGTCTGTAGCATGCTACAGACTGTACAGCAGTCTTGCCTATGGTTAGTTGCACATGGGTGGACTCCAATGCCTTGTGCATTGTCAGTTACCTGGACATATGGGTGTCTGTGCTGAATATGGATACTCACCCTCCTTTTATGTTTTGTTCCAGGTTTTGGGGCCATGACACATGATATGTGGTATAACCTGGTAGTGCTGGTGTGCTGTCAGGAAGCTTGCAGCAGGTTTCTGTCACTGCACAGACATCAATGTTCTCCATACTGGGGATGGCCTCGGGAGCATGCATATTGGGGTTTACATCTGGCATTGGTCAGCATTTCCCTTATGTTTCTTTCCACTTATGTTTTGTAGGGTGGTGGGTTAGTCTTTTCAGCCTTGCCTACGAAAGGCTCTATGGAGGTGGTAAAAGCCTTATCCAATATCCAGACAGGGGTAACAGGTGCAAGCCATCCCTGGAACAGCTGCGTGGCTTGTCAAGCTTGACATCCCAAGCAGACAGACATTGGATCCCCTTGGAATGACACCAGTAATTGTGCCACTTGTTATAACTGATCATTCCGTGTTTGTACTGTGGCATCATTCTTGGTGAGGGTAGGATGCTGCAAACGGTCAGTGTCATACCGGCCTGTACTACATAATCGGAGAGCTCATCTATGTCTCTTTTCATGAAGTCCGGGAGGTACATCTCAGGTCATTCACACCAGCATGGACTATGACTGCATCATATTTCTACTTGCTTTGGGGTGACCTGCATACTTGTGTTATGTGGCGTATTGTAGCAGCCTACAGGCAGCTTACTGTACCCTTTCACTTGTTCAGTCTGGTGTGCGGGACAGCAGCATGTCTCACTATGGAGTCACCTATTACAACTGTATCAGGCATGTTGTTTCTCCTTCTGGCCTGTGACTGTTTGGCACACCAGCTTTGTGTACTATGTGTTGCATGTGCTATGTTTGGAGGTTGTTTGATTGGGTGTCTGCTTTGGAGGCCTCTGTTGGTGTGGTGTGTTTGTAATTTGGGCCTCCAGGAATGTTTTTCTGTGTTTATGACTTTGGTTTGCAGTTGTGATAGGTCTATGTGGGACTGGGTTTGTGGTGTGTGTGGTTACCTTCTCCTCCTGACTAGTTTTGGGAGTACTGAGTTGAGGGAGCTCAGCCTCCAGTTTGGATAGATGGTTGCACCTCTCACATATATTTGTATTTCTTGGGGGGAGTTGGGGTTGTCTGTGTACTTGGGGCAGGTGTAACATTGCCTCAAGATTCACAGATTCAACTTGTTGTGGCTGGCCTTAGTGGATTGTATGTGTGGACATATTTTATTGCCATACTACTGATCAGTGATTACTTCTTTTTATGTTTGCTCTATCATGTAGTAGCTTCCTCATTCTCTTGCATGGTTTGGTTATGGCTGGTGTCCACCATGCCAGATGCCTGCGTGTATGGCATTGTGTCTTGTTTTAATTTAGGATTGCATAATCCAAGCATTCCTGGCAGTGTTCATGGAATGGCTGTATTACAGGTTCTGAGGTGTGGCCCATATTTTGCACCTGCACAGGACCTTTAATGGATTCCACATCAGTTTGGAGGAGTGCAAATATTGCTTTACACATGTTTTTCACTGTGGTTTTCTGGCCAGGGACTGTGGTCAGGATTTGTATATCCAGTGTGATTACTCTATGGTCTGGTTTTACCAGTGAGCAATACACTTCTCGTCTTGCCATCCAGTACTCATGTTGCTGATTATCACATCCAGTATGCTTACCCCTCTTTTGGGAGTGGTACGTTGTTCCTGGGCATTTTGGTTTATGGATTCTATGAACTTTTCTCCTACAGTGTTGGAGCTAGTATAATGCTCCCAGTCTATGTCTGGGTATTTTCAGTCACCCAATATAATGTGGTTTGGAGGACTTGATATATTCATGTATTCCAGCATAGGCCAGCTGCAGTTCCTGGTGTTGGGATGGTAGTCTGTAGCAGGCTATAAACTGGGGGGAAGTTTTAGCCACTGTTACTTGACCATGGCTAGTCCATGCTGCTTCTTGTTGTGGTACCAACATGGGGGTGTGGTTATCCTTGACAATTATTGCTAGTCACCCTCCTTTTGTAGCTTGTTCCATGTTTTGAGGCTGTACAGCACAGTATGAGGTGTAACCTGGTAGTGTTAGGGTGCTGTTGTGAGCCTTGACCCAGTTTTCTGTTACAGCACAGATATCAACATTCTCCATACTGGGTGAGTTTAGACTGAATGCATCTCGCTGTTTAGACTTCTGGCATTGGGTAGCATTACATCTAGGTTCTTATCCCTTCTGATACCTATGGAGGTAGGTTTGTGTTTTGAGCCTTACCTATTCAGGGCACGCTGTGGGTAACAGCCTTTGCCAGTATCCATACGGCCTGCACTGATAGGTGCACGCCAGTCCTAGCAGGTGGGGCATCATGTCATGCTCAGCATGTTATCCCAGGCTGGCACACATTGGATCCCCTTTGACTAACTGCGATACTTCAGCCAATTATTGCACTTGATCATCTCATTGTCATATTGTGGCATGATGCTTGGTGAGGGTAGGATGTTAGTCAGGGTCCTCAGGTGCATATAGTACATGGTGTTACATTACTTAACACATGGCATTCATGCCTCAGGTGGTGCTGCAGGGCTGCCTCTGTTGGATGCACATATTACACTCCCTGTACATGTTTGTGAGCAGGTCATGTCATTTTAGGCATCCCTGTTATTATTTGAGTGAGTCAGAGGGGGTATCATTCCCAGGTTTCCTACTGAGCCAGTGTATGTGCTGTGCGTTGCCTCTTTGCCAAGGCCAGGGCATACTGGGCACGCCTCCTTCGGCCTACTGGGGCAGGCTCAGGTTGTTCCTCCTCCGAGTCACGCTCTGCCTGTGATGGCCTTGGCAATGGTGGGGGGCTGTCTGGCAAAGCCATATGCTGGTCCTGCTGCAGCTGTTTTCGCAAGATCATATTATGTAGCATAGCACATACCATGACAATTTGTGTACATGTAGTTGGTGTGTACTGCAAGGCTCCACCAGATGTGTCCAGACACCAGAACCGTGACTTGAGCAGCCCAAACACACGCTCTATTACATTACGTGTTTATGCGTGTGCCTCATTATGGCGTTCCTGTTCAGGTGTGTGTGCATTTCTGATGGGTGTCATCAGCCACGGCTCCAGTGCATAACCTGCATCCCCCACTAGGTGTCCATGCGGGATGTCCCCACTGGCAAATGTCTGGTACAGCTGCGTCAAATGCCAGATGTGGGAATCATGGTAGCTCCCAGGACAGCCAGCACACACATTCATTATTATGCCCTGGGCATCACACACGACCTGGCAGTTGATGGAGGGGAAGCCCTTGCGGTTGATGTATGCCCTACTCCGCTCACCGGCTGGTGCTTTGATGTGTATGTGCGTGCAGTCTATTGCACCCACTACCTCAGGGTATTCCGCTATTTGCTGGAAGAGACGCATATTGCTGGCAAATACCTCACGGGCATTGGGGAAATATACATGATCACCGACATGTGCTGACATGGCATCCAGGAACTGGTGCAGTACCCTGGAGGCTGATGCCTGTGATATCCCCATCATATCACCAGTTGGTCTCTGGAAGATACCTGTTGCTAGTATTCTTAGGCCAACACATACCTTGGTTTCCACTGGGATGGGTTCCCCTCTGTTGGTTCTGTGTGTGAGGCGTGGCCTGCACAGCTCCACTATTTGCTGCAGGAGGTCTCTGTCCACTCTATAGCGCTCTGCTATCTCCAGCTCATGTAACCCGTGGTAGGTGACCCTGGGCCTGTACACTCTTCTCCGTCTCCTCACTGTGGGTTGTCTGGCACCATCTGCATTGTCACCACCCTCAGCAAGTCGCCTATGTCTCATTATGACAGCTATGGCAGCCCCTAACATTTCTGCTCTAAGTTCAGCTTTTTCAGTTTTCACTTCTAATAGCTTACTCCTGTCTTGCAGTGTCTCTTGAGAGAAACATCCTGCACTGCTATTTGCAGAGTTTTAAGTGCTGGGCTGGGCTACTATTCTGCCTGTGTAATTGCCTGCTTCTAATTGTTTTCACCTGCTAACTCCAACAGTATTCCCTGCTAGCTTCCTACTAAATCTGTTGCTTCCTTTTTCCTCTCTGTTTCCTCAGGGGGGAGCCATGTGCAAACCAGCAGAAACACGCACACAGTGGCTTACACGCGTGCACGCATGCTTATACGGTTCAGAATCTGCTTATTCGGGTTAAAACACGCGCACACCCACGCAAACAGTGTTAAACATCTCCCAACACGCTCCCACATGCTCAGTCTGCCTTACACGCGCGCACACGTGCGCATGCACGCCCAGCAAGAGACTTTGGTGTAGGCAACAGTGTACACCTTCCATTTCTTGACTTTCCCATGCTTATGTTGTGGCACTCCTCTTTCCATGATATGTGTCTGACATCTGTCATGTAACTCTGACCTCCAATGAACTGCATTTCTTTCTGCCATTCCCCCCTGTGATGTCACCTATCTCCTACTCTGTTCCTCCCCTTTCTGTAACTCTTACACTACTCAGAATGTGCTCATTTGCTATGTGACAGTGGAATTCAGTATCCTAACACTCATTTGCATCAGATTGTCTACTAATGCTTAGTTACATGTCTTAGACTCAGCTCCCCCCCCTTAGCAACCACTACACGGTGGCCATGTTGTTTTTGGTCTGCTGATCCCTGCATTGTAAATCCATGTATTGCATAAAACCCACATTTGTGGGTTTATAACCTTCATTTTTATGTTTTATACAGCGCAGCCCATTTATTAATTTTGCATCAGGTTACCTTGCCAATGGCCACATACTTGGCCATTGGCATGCTGCCTGACACATATGCACCCTTTATTTGGAGCTGACATGGCTCCATTGTGGTTTTTGCAGAAACGTACTCAGTTGCCAACTGAGTACATTTCTGCAGCTAAAACGGCTCTTACACGGGCTGCTTTGGGCTTCCTGGATCGCTAATCTACCTTATTTGCATGCTATTCGGCTGCAAGTGAGGTGATTAGCTTATCCACACCCACTCCATGTAAGAGACATTTTAGCTGGTCTCTTACACGGACTTTGGGCTGTTCCTGGATCGCGAAGGCTGCATGGAGTCTTACACTACTCTTAGACTCCGTGCAAGCCTTCGTGAATCCTGCCCAATGACTTTGACATGGGAAACAGTATTTCAAAATTTTATAAAATATTCATAAACTACAAAACAACACCCAAAACCTCATATTGGAAATATATAACAAAAGGACACTCAGTACAGTTAACTGAATATATTAAAACAAATATCTTATTATCAATAAAATATACATCCTTTACACAATACTGGAAAGTTTTTAATTGGAAATGCATGCACAGAGCATTCTTAACTCCAGACAGAATCAGTAAAATTAGTTCTTCCATAAAAGGAATATGTTAGAGATGTGAATAAGTACACAATGCAGATTGGAACCACATTTTCTATCATTGTCTTAAAATTAAGCCATTTTGGAATGGTATTAATAACATTCTACAAGCTTTATTTAATGAATCATTTTATTTAACTAAAGCTTTTGTATTATTAAATGTGAACGAAGGTCCTCATTTGAATAGGTCAAACATGTATCTAGTACGGACTATACTTGCAATTTCAAGGAAGTGTATAACAAGAAGATGAAATACAAACACAATACCAACTTTGGAAGACTTCTGCAGCCTACTGAAGACCACAGCATTATTGGAAATTAAAATTAAAGAACTAAGAATTTATCCAAAGCCATTTATCAACAACCCTTGGGGAAAAGACTTATCATTGATTGACACTATACAATAACTGATCAGACACTCTGATAATGGATTGGACATACTTATAAAGCAACTGTATACATTAAGATTTGTTATAGTGTCAGGCTAATTTAAATAGTATACATAGTTATTTAAGATGTTATGTATAAATACTATGGAATTCATTCAAATGCATTTGAAAAATAAAAAAAAATGTTGAGAAAAAAAACGAAGCAGCATCCAATAAGCAAGCAAATCCTTCCCTGCTATAATGTAACAGACAAACAGCAGCAACGTAGTGAACACCCAGTACTGCTGAGTACACAGCCCAAACATTCACAGGATATGGAGAAATCTTCACAAATTCTCAAATGCTTTCAAAAATAAGAAAAACACAAAAAGAAATGGAAGCACATAAAGTAAAAGCTGCTGAGATAAAATAAAATAACTGCAGAGAAGTTTTTCCTGTGCAGTAGTGTTAGGAAGAACAAGATGAGAAAAGGAAGGGGAGACTTTAGCAGAAGCTGCTGGGGGTAAGGAAAGATGATGGGGCAGGTAGGAAAGACTGTGAAGAGACTACAAGATGGACTTTAGGCAGAAAAAGTGATATGATGACAAGTCAAAAGTAAGGGCAGCAGATGTGGAGGAGATGAGTTATAGGAGCGTAGGAGAGTAGGATGAATGTCATTGTGTAGAGGTGTGAGGCAGAATGGGACAACAGGTGAGGTCAGAAGTGCTTAAGTAGGAGTGACACACTGAGAGACAGAGTTACTGGAAGAATAGAAGGGAAAAGAACAGAAAGTGAAGAGGTGGACTTGGCCAGAAAAGAGGCAGGAGCCATAGCTTGGAGCAGGTGGCTGAGAGTAGACGCAGCACATGGGAGGACAAGGAACATATAAGCCTAGCCTTAAAGGTATAGAGGGAATCAGAATGTGGGGAAAGTCATTTATTATAGCAATAACCCACGCCTGGGTGTGGGTAATGCTGGATTTACCCACGGTTGGCGTGGTTTGATCCCGAGGGCGAAGCCCGAAGGACCAAACAAAGACAACAGCGGGTAAATCCAGCATTACCCACACCCAGAAGTGGGTTATTGCTATTATACAATGACATTATTTAGGAAAAGAAATAATTACTTTTCTTAAATAATGGCATTGTATAATGCCTCTTTACTGCCCTTCCGAGCTGTCTGGTGTTCAGCGGCGGTTCTGATGTACCGCGCATGCCTCGAAAGTACATCAGAGCTGTGGGCAAAAGCAACGGAGAACGCAAGATCTCCGTTGCTTTTCTCGCTATGTTAAATGGGTTTAACATATGAGACAGCTTTAAAATAAGCAACGGAGATCTCCGCTTATTTTAAAGCTGTCTCGCCATGTTAAACTCATTTAACATAGCGAGACAGGTTTAAAGCAACGGAGATCGCAAGATCTCCGTTTTTTACACTGTGTCGCTATGTTAAAGGAGTTTAACATAGCGAGACAGCTTTAAAAAGCAACGGAGATCTGCGTTGCTTTTTTAAACCTGTGTCGCTATGTTAAACTCTTTAACATAGCGAGATGTTTATATAACGGAAAAAGTCCGGCGACGACCTTTTCCGCTAGTATATTGAGGATTTAACGGCACGCTGGTTGGGCTGGCCAATCAGCGTGCACGTTTTAGAGGAGGAATTGTATAATAGGTTATTAGGTGGGGGATAGGGAAAAAAGCAAGAAGAGGAGCTTGGTGGATGTGGAAATGGTATTGGGCATACCCCTACCAGGAAGAGCCAAGTAGTGATTACAGCAGAGAGTCAATTATCTGAATGTTGAATATCCAAATTGTCATTATCCAAACACAGCCTTCCAAAGTTTTTGGGTAGGAAAAATCATAAAGTTTGAATATGTAAATGTGATACATATTCACTTGTGCATGTTTTTTTGAGCTTGTACTACAATGCTATACTGTACCGTTTTGTACTTACAATAAATTTGTGTTATTTTTCTTGTTTAATGTTCATCAAAAACATTTTTAGAAATGTTTTATCTGGTTATTTATATGTTTGATTGTCTGAAAATTTTTGATTATCCGAATTACCCTAGGTCGCAGTTAGTTCAGATAATTGACTCTCTACTGTAGTTTTGAAAGAAGATACCAGCAATTAGTGATCCTTTGGAGGAATCTGTGACCTTGTAAATGGTCCAGGGAAAAGGAAATAGTAGAAACATGGAGGCTCTAAGCTTGTGCAAGAGTTGTGGTGGTATAATGACTTTCTCAGAAGTATTACCTTTTCCAGGAACCATTAGTTGCCAGAAGGAATGAACCAGACAGTTTAACTGACAGCTGAGGGAGTGGGTAATTTAGAAAGAGCTTGGAAGGATGAGATTATATTTAACAAGAACAGACTCCATCTCAGCCCCTTAACAGAATGAGTTATTGACAAAAGGAATAGAAAGGTACACAAGAATAAACTTGCCTTAAAACTTAGATGAAAGAGAAAGGGGTACAGACTGCTGCTCCAAGAGGGAAGAATGAATGAATGAGGCTGAGTAAGATAAGTAGCATGAAGAAGCAGTAAGATGAAATGTACCAGAAGTGTAGCTAGGGTTAAGTGAAATGGACAGCTGTCCTGGGTTCAAGGTGTTAGAGATGTGTGACTGATAGCTGGTAATGTGGGGCTTTAAATACTCCTGGCATTCATAAATGCTATGGCTGTCACATTACAAACATACATTAAATGAGGCAGATATACTCACAGCACATTTTATAACAACATCAATATGTAAAAGTCATGTTCTATAAACTGACATTATTTTGATAGTAGCATTGTGATGCCACTGCACTGGCCCAGTAATCAAGGAGCCTCAATCCTCACCACTGGCAACAGTGGGGGACATACACAATGGGAGGATGACATGTACACACACAGTAAAGTACAATTTCCCTTAAGAGCACACAGAGATCACAGTCAGTCTGGGGCTGGTTTCTACCTCTCTCTCCAGATCCCCAATAAGCTATAGGGTTGAGTTCTCAGCTGAGTGGTCAAGCCAAAACCTCTAGCATCCTCTCTGTCCAATCAGTGCTTTGTGTCCCTGCCCAAGTAGCTGACACATACACACACACACACACACACACACACACACACACACACACACACACACACACACACACACACACACACACTTTGGAATTTGATTTATATACAAACACACGTACACATACCTGGGATAGGCTGACATACGTTTACTAGCTATGCCCCCTTCTGCTCAGACTATAAGGCAGTTATTACTGCCACCAACCAACTCTTTATCAGCTACTCTAAGGCCCTTACCAAAGGGTGTCCAAACTTGCTGTGTAATGTTACTAATAATCCAAATGGTAGTCTGAGCAAGGCTATTTAGGAGTGGCCTGTACAGTGTCACCAAATACATATGCAAGTACTCTAAGAGCGTAAATATGTCTCACAAATATCAGCCACAAAGACAGGTTTAAATATATTTAATAATAAATAATAAAAGACGAAGACAATACTCAATCAACACGTAACTACAGAGTTCAGGATCACAGGAAATATTTTAAAACAACATTGCAGGACAGTCTCAAATAAATACAGAAAACATATAAACTAATCATTACTATATTTCTATCTATATCTAAAAGAAATCACTGTACCCTAGTTACTTACTATTAGCAAGGCAAATGCAGATGATGAGTGAATGTTCTTTGTAAGTCCAAGACAAAATACAAAATGCCTAGTCTCTCTCTGAGAGAGTTCTTAAATTAATATCAAACATTACTCCTGGGTCAGCTTGGATGGCATCACTCTTTGTCACCTACCTTCAGTTCCCAGGCTAACAGAAATTAACATCACCGTGTTAAAAATACATATCTCTCAGAGGTTTGCTGAGAACTCGAAGTCGTAAAACAAATAAGCACTTTTACATTTTAAACCTAGTAATTACTTCTCTCCAAGATGATAGAAAAACCTCTAGCTTTAGACATTGTGCCTGCTTCACTGAAACTCAGAGATAACACAATCATGAAACACTTAAATTTCAAGTTATTTTCTTGAAGTTTTGTAAGTTAAATCTGTATATTCCAGCTTCTACTATTAAAACATACATTTGCACAGGTATATAGTTTATATACGTTTCTGTTCTTTTCCAGTAGGGTACACTGTGGGCACATTCTTGAAGTCAGTACTGTACAAACCCTGTTCAACACACACTTCTACACCAGTAGTTTAATATACACATAACATATAGTTCTCTTACATTTACAATGATATGAATCATGTTGATATTCACAAATGACATATGATTATTTACAAAGTTCCAGATTGCTGTGCTGGCAGTGTCACAAGCATTATCACTCAGTCCTTTTTAAAAAAAAGTATTTTTTTCTGGAAAGGTTTCTATTAACTCTAGCATAGATAGAAAATATATAGTCACTATTAGACGATGATGGAGTTCAATAGTTACATATGTAGTTGATCTTCATCAGGTGGATTGCTGTCATTACATCTTGCAAATAAAGAACTGGGCAGTACATTGTCTCTGGATTCTTGAGTGATTCACCCACAGGAAGAGCCTCTGAGTAGGATAAATATGTCACTTCCTGACTCAAACTGTATTTCGTTGGCCAGTCACTTAACCATTTTGAGAAGAGAACAGTTCAGTACTGTACAAGTGCTTCATCTTAGATCACAAAGTCAATCTCTTCACTTCTCAGTATAGGTATTCTCTTAGCCATGAAGACTGAAATTTGGTAGTGTCGGAAGAAAAAAAGAAGATGCTGGCAGCTTTGTTTTTTATTCTCCCCCATCAACACTTTTGTAGTTGAAAGTCTGTTGGGTTGTATTACATTGTTTCTATATTAAAAAAAAAAGTTAGTAGCCATTTGTAGAGCTAGTATCACATTTTAATGATATCTCATTAGTTAACCATCTCAGCTGGACCATTGACAAAGATGAAATGCCTTGAAATTCTGATGTTATGAACATTTCTAAATTTCTTTAAGGGATACCTTGATATTAGAATACTTCAAGCAGTAGTTGACAGATGACATACTGACTGCCCTTAAACTGAAATAAATCAGAAGCAACTTTACTGCATAGCCTGCCTAGTATTTTGTGAGATATAATGCATGTATTTATTTATTTATGGCAAAGCCATCTTGGTTAATACATAGCTAATAAGAAAACAGAAAATAAAAGAAGATTTTTTTAATAGCACACAGCAGCAGCAGCAGTATTTACATTAAATATATAAAACTTTAAGATATATAGTATGCACAGTATTTACATTGATTTTCCAAAGAGATGCAAAATGGAGAAGCTAAGGAAATGGCATAAATGGAAGATTAGGTGATATAACCTCTTGGGAGGCAGAAGCACTAGGTTTCTTTGAGGAGTTATTTTTGTAGTTGAAGTGTAAAGCTGGCGTAAGAGAGAGAGAAAAGACTGCCAATGTGTAGAGAAGGAGTGTTTCGTACAAATCTTTGTTGTTGCTTTTATGGTTATGTGTGTGATCACTGTATAGAGGGGAAAAGGGAATTTGGCCTTTCTCCACTGTAGTGCGATCTTGGAGTTTGTATATATAATTAGTAGGGGGTATGCAATGGAGCAAGTAGGTTTACTGTTTTTTTTTTTTGATGAGGTGCATTTAAAGCATTTGAGCTCATTAAGTTCCAGTTTGATATGTTGCACTTTTGATGAAACAACCAATATATATATATATATATATATATATATATATATATATATATATATATATATCGGTGGTTCTATTTGATAAGACATTCCTAGTCAAAACATTGTATCACATACTCTTTATTTACATTTATAGCGTGTAGGAATGCTTCATGTTAGTTGTGCTTCAAGGCAGTTAGTGCATAGGATTAAGGCAATGAACTGCTTCCTGTAGCAGAAGGTTTAATTCCCTCAGTCTTCATTTGCCTGCTATGTGACCTGAAGCAAGTTACTTAACCAGAGAGTGTTTTAAGGAAATTGGGAAGTTGAGCTAAGCTCCTCAATTGCCTCCTGAACAGTATGCCTAATAACTACCTGCGAGTCTATGAACATATGTGTTCTGTCTGACATGAGACTACATGGCTTTAATGGCACTATCATTTGACTAGACTTGAACATCAATCCTTCTGACTCGGGGCTTGCATCATGATAAGTGTGGTGCCCTTGAACTGGAACTTTTTTCCTTGTCAACTCATCATCCTGTCAGTAACTATAAGTCCAGGTCATTTTCATTGTGATGGATAAAGTCATGAATTAAACTGTTAGGTAAAGTAAACCAACTAGCATATTGCTTAGAAATATCAGATGTATCATTTGGATTTTGTTTTACTGATTGTGCTTTGCATTTCCACGTCAATGCATAATGCAGTTTGCTCATGAGGCTTCACAGTGTGCATTGTGTGAATCTGCATATTACTGCTTGTGACTCACACACACATGCATGCGCATGTACACACACACACACACACACACACACACACACACACACACACACACACGCAAAATGGAAAATAGGGCTCAAAGTTAATCTGATTAAGTGGCTTCATTTTAATGCTGGAATAAGTCAATAATGAAGCATTTGACACACAGCGAACTATTAAAATGCACTTCTCCAAATGTTCTTTCAGTAATGAAGTTACATTCTGGCTGATATCTAGTTTAAATATGATAAACATCCCATTTACACATAAGTGTTTAGTCCAGTGAGTTTTACATTGACAATCTTGCTGCCTTTCTGAGCCCACTGTAAAAACAACAAGCACAGTCTTGACTCACATTATCAACTGCAATCACAGACAGTTCCCTTTCTGTTTTATGTGGGTCATTTATGGGATTGTTGACTTTAGAGTTCGCACAGTCACTTGTTTTATACGCAACTGTCACTTGCAAAACATATCTCTACCTTTTTTTTTTACTTGCAACCTTAGAAAAATTGTTGTACTATTTGCATTTCCTGCACTGTCTAATAAAAGCTGGACATGACTTTTTATTTTGCTTAAAAAAGCACCGTAAACAAAATGATGACTGCAGAGTTGGTGCTTAGCAGTTTTAACTGTGTCATAAGTTACATGCTTTAGTGTAGCTTTCTTTGCTGCCATAGATACCCTTTGAACATTTGTCACATTATGATTTGCTTTTGCAATATTGCTCCAACAGAATTTAGCTTCATTTTCATTTTGCATGAATCTAAGTATTCAACAAGTTATTTTATTTGAATGTTGGTTAATTGAGAGACACTTTCCAAGTGTCGTCAGATTCTGACAGTTTTCCTTTTTATTTCCTTATTTTCAGTACCACTCACAATTACCTCTGCAATGAATCAGGCAATTCATCAGATTCACCTTTGGGTCTATGCATACCTCTCAATCTGGACAAAGCCACAAATAATGGGGGAGAAATGCCCAAAATTAGGGACACTTTTTAAATATTGATCTTACAAACTTATAAGGTTAATAGAATAACAAGGTATGTATTAAAATGATTTTTTGAAGGATATGGGGTCTGAAACTCAAATGTCTGACATTATTTTCTAACTTCAATCCTCAATGATTTGCCAGTGATTTGCCAGAAAACCACAAATTTTATGAGAAACAGACCAAAAATATGAGGCATAATTCTGGACATTCTGTGAAAATCTGGACAGCTGAGAGGTAAGGATCTATGCCTTAACTCAGTCACATACATATATCTTCAGAGATTCCTTTGAGTCCTGGTTTCTAATGAAAAATAAATGTATACATGGCAAGCTCTGTTCAAGCTCGCAGTACTGCTAGAATTTGTCTTTAATAACCAAATCAGTTTACAATTCTTTAGAAAAGTTAAATTTAACTGCATCATCTCCAGCCAGATGACAAAAAATTGCAATCTGGATTTCTTTACTCTTTTAAGTTAACGTGTTAACCCCAATGATGCTGCAAAGAGTGAACTTTAGCAAACATTGCTTTCGACTTTTTGTCAAATTACTTTAAAGAGCCAATGATGCTGATGGAATGAGTGGTAAAACTGAAACCAGGGCTAACATTTCAGCAGCTGCAGATGAAAGGAAAACATAGACAATTTAAAAGCCCAGGATTCTCACTGGATAAAAAAGCCAAGGATTCTCCCTTTCTCTGTATGGTGGCATTTTGATATGGATCTGTTGATTGTTTTGGCGTCTGTGAAGAATTGGTGTATTTTTGTTTCTATACGTTTTCTTGTCTCATCATTAATGACATCTTTAAATGTTTTTGTTCATTTCTGTCTAAAATGGCATATCTTTCTGCTTGTTGTAACATACTGGACCTTGCAATGGCTTTCTGGTGGAAAGCTGGTGCTTTAGAAGAAATTGAATATATTTTGTTTTAAATTTTTTATGCCATTGTCTAGAGGATTCTTGCAGCATTTAACCTGCTCCTGATGATCCAATGTAATTAATCTGAAAGGTCACATAGCTGCAGTTTTTAAAACCATACCCACTAGGTTCTGAAAGTGAAGAAAACAATGCTATCTGGTTAACTATAGACTGGTTACTATCCAAAACTCCTGAGAGGTTGAAAGGTGCAGTGATTTCTGAAAACATGACTGAAACCATGCGCAGTATTGTTTGTTGAGAATTCATTGATACCTAGCAGGCATTTTGCATCTTACCCAGGTGTCCGGAAGTTAAGGGTAAGAAACCATATTCTTTATTGACATGGCAGCAATTGCAAAGCAAGGCAGAATCAGGTGATATCCCACAAGCAATGCAACATTGTGTCATTTTTAAAGACACACCATACTGAAAAGTTCAAAAATATGAGGGCAGCTAAATACAGAGAAGAGGATGTTGCATGAGCTGAATCGGGAAATTAGGAAAGAGGCAAGAAAAAAAAAAATATATCAAATGAAAAAGGAAACACAAAAGAAAGGAGGGAGAGATAAAACTACTCTAGTGGATTGAAGGCAAATACCAGGAAGGGTAATGAAAACAGGATAGTGCAGAAAATACAAACCAGAAAGCAAGGTAGAAGGACAAAGGAGTAGAAAATGTGGATAGAGAAGCCCAGTAGATAGGCATTTATTAACACAGTGGGGCCAGCAAGGTGTCTAGCAACAATGGAAGCCAAAGCTAAAAGATAGCTAAGCTGGAAGCACTAGTAGTTCATAGTGAAGCCGTCAATGTAGGGCTAGCTGAGACATGGAATGAGAATACAGGATATGTTACTCACAGGATATAGTGCATTTGGCAATGATAAGTTAGACAAAGATGGAGGGGTGTTTCACAACATACACCACCTTATTAATGTCTGTTAACCCTAACTCTAAACCTGGCCCTGCTCCTAGCCCTAACACACATACCTCTCAACTGTACAGATTTTTGCAGGATGTCCAGATTTTTGCCTCATATTTTTGATCTGTTCCTCATAAAATTTGTGATTTTCTGACAAATCATTGGGATGATCTTTGGACTGAGGTCACTAAATAATAATATACGCTTGTGTTTCAGACTTCACATCCTTCAGACAAATGCTTGGTAAGACAAAAATTTATTCAAGCAACTTTCTAAGTTTATAAGAGCAATATTTAAAATCTGTCCCTATTTTTGGGCCTTTGTCCCCCCATTCTGTGAGGCTTTGTCCAGATTTTTATGCTAAGAGGTTGAGAGGTATGCTAACACAATATTTTACCTTTCAAAAACCCTTTCTCTAACACTACCACTAGACAAGACAGTCTTGGATATATACCACATGCACTATACATGATCTGTCCTCTTCTCTAACCCTAACCAGTAACACTCACACACACACATACTCACCTCGCACACACATGCATCACACAGTCTGCCATGTACCTTAGCCCTCACACTAATGCTAACCCACAAACACTTGCACACACACTTTCTTCCTACACAACTCAACACCGTTACAATTACCTTGCCCAATCATACTTCCTTTAATCCATGTAACATGCACACACTCGCATATCCACCCAACCAAATGTCCACGCAGTTGAAAATACACACAGGTACTATACTCTGTAGACAAAATTGCAAGCTGATAGAGTATTACAGACCCACAATGGGGACAGGACAGCTGAAGGAGAGCGCTATTATAGTGATGCCCACTACTGGGAACTCAGAGAAGCAGTCAAGGATGATGTGTTGATTCAAGACTATACTAATGGATTGGTGGGAAAGATTAGGGTGCTTAGACAAGGAGACCTCAGTCTTCCTTTTGAAGAGTGGACATTCTGTCATTGGGGGTGGGTATAGAAAACAGATTATCTGAGATAGTGAACCTAGAAGAATTTATACAGAAGGTAATGGTTGGAATCAGAAACAGAGGGACTCTTTCAATTTAGTTCTTCACAAAAATTATGACATAAGTGATCTACAATGTAGGACTCCACTAACAAACACATATCTTGTAATGGTATGGTTCATGCAGGCTGGCTGGGTAAATGGTTCTAAGAAGAGGATCAAAGGAGTAAAACACAGGATTCCACTTTACTATCTGAAATAAAAACAGCTGGACATACAGTGTAAAATCAACCAGAACTGGCTCATAGTCCAGAATACAGTGAAATTAATAGGAAAAGGCTTTGGGAAATGAGACAAAAGTGCAGGAGTGGAGGAGATATGGAGTATAACAAAGAGAACTTTTCTAAAAGTATGAAAAAGGGATTAAGGCAAATGAAAGTAGAAAACCTTTTTTGAGTGCTACAGATGTGAAAATAAAAACTGAAACCAAAAAAAGCACACAGGAAATAAATTAAAAACATAAATGTTTACTGTTTTCCTCTCGATTGTAATGGACTTCCTCAGAATAATAGTCACCTTAACAAAAACAGCTTAAATACAATTGAATCCAAGCAAATCTAAATTACATCTAAAACGTGACTTGATCAGCTGACAAACTATAAATATTTAAATTTTATAAATTCTCCCTAACAAATATGCAACATAAAATAATTATAATATAATATGTATAAATCCATTCACTTTCTTTAACATTTCCTATTTTGTAAAAAAAAAAAATTTGATATTAATGGCAGCTTTGAGACCGGGTGCTCTACAGGCCCATAACCTAAATTACCAGAGTTTCTTTTTGCTAAGACTTATTTTTAAAACTCCCTCCTCTTATGTCAATATTCACTTTTTCTAATGCAAGAATTATACTCATATTATATGCATTATAAGCCCTACACAGAGTATATATACCTGACAAAAAAATTATATTTCCTGCCATTAATAACACAACAAGCTTTATAATATCCACAGGGATACATGCCTTTCGGTTTATCAGTCAAAACTAGTATCAATTTTTCTATATAAATTATCCTTGATAGAAATTCTTCTTTTGAAATTTTACAAAAAGGTTTTGTAAATAAGGCAAAAGTGAGTGATAAGCATTTGCCTTTTAAGGCAAATATGACTATAGATGCTGGTTCTATTATTTATGCCATCAGGGATAATTGGAAGATGCCCTATCCTCTTACCTCCCAACACTCATACCTGTGAGAGATACACTTATATCACCACACTGTGCATGCTCCAACCAAGACTGGACTAGCTGGTCAAGAGGAAAAGATCAACACCTGAAACTCTCTACATAGAACACATAGCCCTCCAAAACACCAATCATCACAACCCACACATAGAAACACACACCATACACCCACCTTCGCATAGGCTCTCAATAAAAATTTACCCAAACAATAGAGACCTCCAAGACAGAAATACACTCGACCACCACAACACAACACCAACCTCAGAACACAAGGTTCACCACTACAGTGTGCCCCTCAACCCAAGCCCTTAAGGCAAAACACTTTGCCCAATGTACTAATCATAGGAGACTCAATTGTGAGGCACACTGATGTCCCACTCACTAGGTTGAACAAGGAGAAGGTGACAGTCAGTTGTCTATCAGGTGCCAGGATGCACCACATAACACATGCACTCAGGACTCACCACAACAAGTACATATATGACTCAGTCATTGTCCATGTGGGTGTGAATGGCATGAGATGTACCTAACTGGACTACATGAGAAGAGATGTGATGGCAGTCTTGGATTATGTGGCCCAGGCAGGTATGACCCTAGCCTTGAGCAGTATCCTACTGTCACCCAGAATGATACCACAGTTCGAGCAGAAAATGATTGAGTTCAACAACTGGCTAAGTTTCTGGTGTCATTCTAAGGGGATCCAGTATCTGTCTGCCTGGGACGACATGATTGAAAAACCTTGATGCTTTGCCAGAGATGGCCTGCATCTGTCACCCCTGGCTAAGGCTCTTGCCACCCCTATAGTGCCTTTTTAGGCAGTGTTCTAAAGACCAAAATTCCACCTTAACAGCTACAAGCATGCAATCTGAGGGTCATGCTGCTCAATGCTAGAAGTCTAATTCACAAGATGCACTCGCTCGAAGCTCTCCTGAAAATGAAGAATGTCGACATATGTGCTGTAATGGAGACCTGGTTTAAAGAGGCAGAAAGCATTCCTGAGCTCCCAGGCTACAACTCATTCCATACCTTTCGGCCCCAGAATACGGCTGGAATCTCCAAAGGTCTTGGTGTCTCCATATTTTTAAAGGATATGCACACCTCTAGACTGGTAGCCTAGCATAATACATCCAAGATACTTCAGGTACAACTAACACTGGCTAAGACAGTGATACAAGTCATAGCCTGCTACAGAACCCCAACCATGTCCCTAGACCTCACTCCAAGTTCCTAAGCACCCTGGAATCTATCAAGGTCCAACCCAATACTCTCATACTGGGTGACATCAACCACCCTTCCATCAACTGGAAAAACTATTCGAGTACCAATAAACAGGCCCAACACTTTCTGGAATTTATCATTTCCAATGCCCTGGACCAGCTCATTCTGACCCCCACTAGAGGAAGCAACATCCTCGACCTGGCTGTCACTGACATGGGAGACCATTGCGGCATACCTA
The DNA here is from genome assembly GCF_019279795.1 of Protopterus annectens. Classification (NCBI taxonomy): domain Eukaryota; kingdom Metazoa; phylum Chordata; order Ceratodontiformes; family Protopteridae; genus Protopterus; species Protopterus annectens. Next base: position 1,080,815,757 of record NC_056744.1, on the reverse strand, counting down.
TAGTAATTTCCTCCCTGTTTAAATTTGACCACAAACTGATCACCATGGAAATCTCCATCTCACCTACACCCCCCCCCCCCCGCTAAGGTGCCCACCCTGAAAAACTTCTCTAAAGCCGACTTTGGGCTACTAAAAACAGAGGTGGCTAACTTCTCTGCACTCATGCCAATGGAAAATAGCTGCATGACTGACGAATCATACACCAATGCACTGTACAAGCATGTACACAAATGCATGGACCTTGCCATGCCAAATAGAACTAAGGCGCTCTCCTCCAAAAAAAGGAAGCCAATCTGGTAGTCCCCAGCCATCAATAAACTCTACAACAGAAGGAAGAAACTGTTGAAGAAAAAAATGAAGTTACAAGACTGGAAAACCTCCCTTATCAGTCTCAACAAAAAGCTGAGATCTCTTATCAAATCCTTTAAAGGCAATGCTTTATGAAGGCAAAATTGCAGCTGACACCAAAAAAAAAAAAAAAAAAACACAAAGCCTTCTATAGCTATATCAAAGACCTCAAAGGCAATACCCAGATTTGCTCTGAGTTATTGCACAATGGCACATCCTATGCTGAGCCAACAAATATAGCCAACATACTGGCCAATAGATTCAGTGCCAACTTAACTCCTCTCCCCCTCCAGGGCCCTATCACAATACCAGAAGAAAGCCTTCTACCCAACATTTCTGTGGCACAGGTAAAAGCTGCATTGTCCAAAGCCAAAAATACAGCATCCATGGGACCTGATAATATCCCTGGCTTCGTCCTACATGAGCTACAAAATGAACTGGCACCACATTTGTGTGTCCTGTTCAATCACAGCCTTACCTCAGGCTATGTCCCTAATGAATGGTGCACTGCTACAGTCATCCTGCTCCATAAAAGGGGAGCAACTACAGACCCTGGGAACTATCACCCCATTAGCCTGATGAGTCTAGTATGCAAAGCTATAGAGCGCATCATCATGGACCTGCTTAACAAAGATATGAGCAATCTCCAAACTTTTGACCCCACACAGTTTGGCTTTGTCAAGGGGAGATCCTGCCTGCTGAGCCTGGTTACTTTTTCAAGGCAGTCACCAAAGCTGTGGATGAGGGTAAGGCAGTGCATACAGCCAACCTTGACCTGACCAAGGCCTTTGATACCATTCCCCACTCAGGTATCATTGATAAACTCATCAAAGTACAGCACTAAGATATGATTTATAAAACAGCTACACAAATTTTAGAACTATTTCATCAGATATATTCAGAGCTATATGGCCTGAACAACCAGCAACCTTCTTCTGAAGAAATTATAAGCTTCCTTAATAATATTACATTCCCTAAATTACAAAAGAATCACATTGAGCTACTAAATGCTCCTCTGAATCAGAAAGAAATAATTGATGCTATGGGGAAAATAAAAAAGGTAAAGCAGTAGGTCTGGATGGTTACACCACAGAATTTTATAAAACATTTAAGCAGACTTTGTCATCTACCCTACTGAAAGTTTATATTAAGGTCTATGGTATATCTGACTGTTAGTTAAACAACTTTAAAATAATATTTATACCTAAAAGCAGTATGGATAGATCTAACCCACATAATTATAGGCCAATCTCCCTAATTAATGTGGGCATTAACATTTTGTCTTCAATCCTAGCTGAGAGACTGAAAAAAGTTATGCCCTTAATAATTACCCCTGAACAAACTGAATTTATGTCAGACATACTTGGATCAATACTTTAACTTTAGATGCTTTGTTACAGCACAATAAAAAGGTCAAGATCCCGTGTTATGCATTAGTACTTGATGCCTGTAAAGCATTCGACGCAGTAAGCTGGAACTTATTATTTGCGACTATGGCTCAATTCAACATCCCCAAAGATTTCATTAACAGTATTGAAATTCTGTATAATAAATCACACACATACCTCTACATCAATAAGACCTTATCTAAACCTATTAGAATTCACAATGGTACTAGACAGGGATGTCCCCTCTCCCCCCCTCCTCTTTAACTTATACCTAGAGCCTCTATTACTTTATATTTCCCAAGCCACCTTTCACTCCATTCTGAGAACTATGAATGTCAGAGTAAGTTTATCTGCTTACGCGGATGATCTAAATATATAATTTAAGTGTCCCACCTCCGATATTAAGAAGCTAATAAATACAATTGACAGATTCTTGAAGGTCTCAAACTATAAAGTTAATCCAAAGAAATCACTTATCTTTCCCATTAACCTACTATATCATAAAGAATATCTATTATCGGAATCTCCTTTTAAAATAGAATACTCTTTCAAGTACCTAGGGATACAATTTGAGCATAATCCCTTAACCATGTACCAGAACAACTTCATGAAAACATGGACAGGCATTCTACAGGACCTTCACAGGTGGCAACAGTTAAAGCTGTCCTTGCTATCTAAAGTAGCAATTATCAAAATGAATGTCTTACCCAAACTATTGTACCAGTTTAATGCTTCAAACTTGGCCATCCCTAACAACTTTTTCCAAAAAGTTAATAAAGAATTGCACAAATTATCTGGTTCCCAAAAGCAGTTAGAATAAGTTATCAAAAATGATGTTATCCTAAAGGTAAAGGAGGATTGGGTATGGCAGACTTCCGGCTGTACTGCTGGATTATTTGTGCTAATAGAGTTATCTTAATATCAAACTTTGATCTAAAGGAGGACACATGGCACAGCCATGTAAGGAGCAATAAATTTAATCCCAAAGCCCTCCCCTTCTTAACAAATTTAAGTTTAAATAATCTTCCTATGAGTAATATTCTAAAGCAAAGGTTTAACATTTTTCAAAGTTTATTAAAATATATGGAACTAGATGGGACTCTTCCTTATCTTCAACCAATTCATATGAACCCCAACATCAGACTAAACAACAGAATGATTAATCTATTGGATTATCCTCAGATCAAAGACTGCACGGTATGGGACATACATAGATTTAAAGAGAAATCGTTAAGTGAACTGAGATGTGAACTAAACTTAAATCAGAAGTACAGTATTATCATACATCAAATAAGAGAACTTATAACAACAATAATTGCTGATAAATTGAATACTGAAACTGATATAGCTAGGGTTTGAGAGTTCATTAATATCCTAACCAGGAAGAAAAATATGATATCAAATACATATAAGCTGGTGGTGGCCTCTAAATCTCATAATACACTACTTTTTTCTAATTATTGGAATCAATATAACACTGACCTTAGGGAAGACCATAAACTTAGAGTGATAGAATCCACTATTAAATTTCCCCCATTCAAAAAGCTAGTTTACACTCAATTAATGATTAATAACAGCTCCTACTTTACACCCTGGAGACTAAATAAATTTAATCCTAATATCTCTCCCTCATGCCCATGATGCTCCTTTCCTGAAGCAGATCTTCTACATGTCTTATGGTCATGCAATCACTCTTATAAACTTTGGTGCTCTCTCAAGCTTAGATTAGAAAAAATAAGATATCAAAAATCTACCCTATCCTGGAAACTAGCGATTCTACACATTACAGACATTAGATTTTCCAATTTGGAATTTCATGTGCTTATTACCCTTTGTTCACTCATTAAATTCTACATAACCAAAAACTGGTTAGATCGCATGAAACTATCTTGGAATAATTTCAGGAATCTAGCAATAAAATACATATCATCACAAAAAGTATTTATAAATAACCCTAACAAACAAGTATACTATCAGAAATTCTGGAAACTTATTTTCGATCATATTCAGGAAGAATGAATAATTGTTTATTTGGTGTAATTTTAGGCTGATACAACTCATCATTATGGATCTGATGGGCATCCTCATATCGCTTCAGACATCTAGGCTCTCTATGGAAATATTTGGCTTTTCTTTTTCTTTTTTTTAATGCTTGCAGTAGCATCATATGTATATATGTGTGTGTGTGTGTGTGTATATATATATATATATATATATATATATATATATATGTTCTGATATATATAAGATATATATATATATAATATATATATATATATATATATATGTGTGTGTGTGTGTGTACTGAGTCATTGTCTATATATATATATATTGTATATAATAATATATTTGTGTATGACCATAGATATAAATTTCTTGGATGTATATATTTCTAGAGATGTTAGTTCATGGTCATGGTCTTAATGACCACGTCCCTATAAGATATCTGTATTTTTAACTATGGTATTCATATATTTTAAATGTGCTGTTACTTTAAATTTGAATTGCTTTTGATCACATGATGTTTTGAATGGGTATATATAGGTGGTTTATGTCAGCAAATGTTAAACACCTGATGAAGCTGTATGTAGTGTCATTAAAGCTGAGCTCAAAGACTATCTTCCTATGTTTATAATATACTTGAATTTTTTTTTGTAACCTCATGCATTGTTTATCTGTTACCTCTTTATAAATAATAAAGTACTAATGGAGAAAAAAAACCTCACCAAACTAGACATCAACCCTTACATCACTAGGCGGGTTGCAAATTGGCTCACAGACAGGACCCACAGAGTGAAAGTTTCAGATTCCAAGTCAGACTGTCGACCAGTCACAAGTGGAGTCCCACAGGGCTTGGTCCTGGGCCCTCTCCTGTTTGGCATCTACTTCTCAGATGTCCAGGCCAACACAGAATGATCTGGCTGATCCAGTTCACTGATGATTGCAAACTAGGACTAGTTATCAACTCCCTAAGTGATGCAGACCTCCTACAAAAGGGCCTGTCTGAGACCAATGACTAGTGTCGGAACCATAGCCTGAAGCTTAATGCCAGAAATGCGTTATCATCCCCTTTGGAAAATACTCAGTTCCCATGAATTACCACGTTGATGGGAGCCCACTGAACACTGAAGGGTCCATAAGAGATCTGGGCACCCAGGTCGACAGCCACCTCACCTTCGACCTCTACATTGTCACTGTGATCAGAAAGTCCTTCTACGTGGCACATCTTATAACCAAAGGTTTTGCATCCAGGAAGAAAGAGGCCATCATCCCTCTCTACTCATCCCTCATTAGACCAGTCATTGAATATAATGCCCCGTTTGGCATGTACCTTACCAGACACCTAAAACAGCTGGAGAGGCCACAAATGTACCTCATAAAAAGGATTCTAGGCCTTAAACAGATGTCCTACATGGACAGACTCAAGAAACTTCAGCTGATCTCAGTCTCTTATCGTCTAATTAGAAGTGATCTTTGCTTGAATTACAAAGCCATGTCCGACCCATCCCTACTTGAAATGCTACACCTAAAGAAATCCCAATCCCCTCACGCCACATGCTCCAGAGATCACAACTTCATTACCACAATTAAGAGAACATGCCGGAGGGACAGGTTCATCTCCCAAAGACTGCCCATACTCTGGAATAAGCTTCCCATTCATGTCAATCAGAGCATCTCACTGGTCCTCTTCAAAAGAAATCATGACGAGTGGATGGGTAACAGAAAGTTCACTCCAGGGATCATTCCCGTTGCCCTACTGGATAGGGGCATTGTGAACTAACATCAGGTGGCATGGTGCCTAGGCAATTATTTTGGGCTAGGCTTGGAAATGCTCCAGGGCCATTAGCCTAGTACACACCAATGAAGATAACATTAGGCAATCCACAAATTCATAAGATCATAGATAGGGGCCCACATTTGTTTTCAAAAGAGGAATTTATATCAGTGAAGGTATGCTTTATATATGCATTTAGTTGATTTTCTAGATCATACAAAGTATACCTTTCTTGCATTAGAAACAGTGGATATTGACATAAGAGGAGGGAGTTGTAAAAATAAGGCCGATTAAAAAGAAATTCTGTGGCAATTTAGGTTATGGGTTGATAGAGCATTGTGTCTCAATACTGCCATTAATATCAAATGTTTTTTAAACGTTAGGAAATGTCAAAGAATGTAAAAGCATTTATATGTATTATATTATAACTGTTTTATATTACATATTTGTTAGGGAGAATTTATGAAATTTAGATATTTTTAATTTGTCAACAGATCAAGTCACATGTTTTAGACACAGTTTACATTTGATTGGATTCAATTGCATTTAAACTGTTTTTGTTAAGGCGAAGTCCATTACAAGTGGGACAAAAGTGTTAAACAGCTGTATTTTTATTTTATTGCATAAGTGCTTTTTTGTTTCAGTTTGTGTTTTTTTCTTTTTGGCACCTGGAACTTGGTGTTGCTGTTTTGGATATAAGATGTGAAAATAGCTATTAAGGAAAAGGAGTAAAACATATAAGGAAATGAGGTTTAAGAGGGAGAATCTGCAGTTATGTCAGGGAAGTGATAAAAGAAGGCTAGAAAGAAAGAATCAACGTTTATCAGGGAGGGCAAGCGAGAAATGCAAAACACAGTTACACTTTTTGAAGGAATGGAATGGGCCTTTTTCAGTTTTGTTTGAGAATGAAAGAAATAAGACTGAGAGGAAAACAATGAATTGGCTTTGGAGATCACAAATATAAGGGGGGTTAGGAAACAGGGAAGTGTTGGAACCTATCTACAAATGCACAGCATGAAGCAATTATGGAAATGACTGGCCAAGACTGAGACTTCAGCAGCTGCTGAAATGATGGAACTAGTGCTGAATGCAACACTTATAAGGTAACTAGTGCTGAATGCAACACTTATAAGGTAACTAGTGCTGAATGCAACACTTATAAGGTAACTAGTGCTGAATGCAACACTTATAAGGTTTCTAGTGCAGAATGGGCAGCTTAATAAATTTCAGCAAAAACAAATTATTGCTAGAAAAGGGTGTCAGATTAACTTCATCTGGTTCACTGAGTAGCTTCCAAGAGAGTTGAATAAAGGTAACTCCTTAGATGTGACCTATCTGCTATCTGCTGGAAAGCTTTTGACTCCGTCCCCTACTACAAGTTTTCTGGTGAAACTGAGTGGGTGGTTATGTACAACAGATTATACAGATGAAAGTAAGGGTCATTAGATGTCAGGAAGAAGAGTATGGTAGTGGGGGAGGGTCTCACTGCGGAGAAGAATGATAAGTGGTGTTCCACAGGGATGTGATGAGACATGAATCTAGCAAGGAATCGGCAGAGACTGTAAGCATGATTCAGGATATAGCAGTTCTGCTTCAACCTTTCCAAATATGTACTGATACACAGACACAGCGATAATCCGGGAATGCAATGTGCACTTCAGAGGAGTCAGCAGGATACGAGTATTACTACTACTGAAAGCAAAAGTCAACTGGCTCAACATAAACAGTCAGTAGCAGAGACAAACCAAATCGTAGGACGCTATAGAGAAGTAGTAATCTGTGATAGGAAAGTGGTGATATTTCTCTCTCTCAAGCTCTTGATATGACCATACCTGGAACACTGTGCATAGCTGTGGAGGCCTTCCGCAAAGAAACAAGTGATACTACTAGAAGGGATATGGAGAAAATGTAACCAGGATGGTGTGAGGAACACAAGGACTGCCAGATGAGGAAAGGCTTAGAGAACCTGACATCAATGCACAAATAAGAAGAGAGATTTGAGCATGAGAAGTGCACTCAAGGCTTCAAAGAAGATGGGTGATGGGATTACACTGGACAGAAAGGAAGGTTGGGTAAGTGGCAAAATGAATACCAGGTTAAGGGAATAGAGTTCATCCCCAAACAATAGGAAATACTTCTTCTGTGAAAGGTGATAAACAGGTCAAGTGAGCTGCTGGAATGAGATGTAGTGGCTAAGATGGATGAAACATTTAAAGTAGTTTTGACTACCACAACTGATATAATGAAAAAGGAGAGGATTGCTGCGTTGGTTAGCTGTGATACTCGGCCAGACCAGACAGACAGAGTCAAAGTATCCTTTCGTTGGTATTTTTATGATATATGATATGATATGATATGAATATGATATGGCTTTATGACAGGTGAGCTGAGTTCACTTGCAGGACCATTACTTTTCTATATTGCTCTTTTAAAAACAAGTTACTTAGGTGGCACAGTGACAAACAAGAATCTTCAGGCCAGATACAAAGCATGAAATGGTCTCCTTGTTGCCATACTGATTTAACGAGATGTGTCACCATGTAATGGTCATCACAAAGTACAGTCCTGCTTAAATGCATACCCAAATGCCCTATAACCAACACATATCAGTAAGTCAGCATACTTATGCTTAATATTATATAATTCAAACTGACTGCAATCTCTCCATGGACTGTTGCAAAGAGATATTGGTTAAATGACCATGCCAGTAACTGCAGTCCATACAGATGTTACACCCAGATCTGTGCATCACAAAACTTTCAAAAAATCCTAACTGTATTTTGCATTTAACAATACTTGGAATATTAAATGACCACATGCAGTGGAACAGGTAACCACAGTCCCACTTCTTAACCACACGCTGGTATCTCATTTCCATTTGTATCAGTGAACTGTCATTCTTTCAGCAGTGGCCCCATATTGACTGTATGACCTTACAATGCTTCCCATAACTATTATTTTGTGGCCATTTTTCACAAACACAATGGGAAACTCAGCAATAACTGAAAGCAGCCTCAGAGAAGCAGAGCTTATGAAACAAGCCAATGCCCTCTACTGGCTGATAAATATACATAGAAAGAAACAATTTTATCATAGGTTCTCTTCCTTCACTCACTCATACCTCTCAGCTGTGTAGAATTTCACAGAATTTCCAGATTTTTGTGTTATATTTTTTGGTCTGTTCCTCATAAAAACTTTTGGGATTCTGGCAAATAGTTGAGGACTGAAGTCAGTTAATAATGACAGACATCCACGTTTCAGAGTCCATATCCTTCAGAAAATGCATGCAAATTCAAACCCTGTTATTCTAGCACATTTCTAAGTTTCTAACAGCAGTATGTAAAGTCTGTCCCTGACTTTGGCCCTTTGCCCTCCCATTATTTTTTACTTTCCCTAGAATTCCTGTGCTAAGAACTTGGGAGGTACACATGAACAAATAGATCTTAGGTAAAATAGTGTGAGGAAAAATGCATAAAGAATGTTGTCCCAGCTCCGAGTACAACAATGGGCACTTGGAAGCATTCCATTTCATAGCGTTTTTCAGTGGGAACTACTTAGAAAAAAACAGCACTAGGGCTAATTGCATCAGGCATTAAATGCTGGCGGCTGTTCTCAAGCCGCAGGGATTTACAGATGGACTTACGAATGAGTATCTGGATTACTGTACACACACTTATATCTTCTTATCTCTGGGATGCTGAAGGGCAACCAGTCTACCAGTTTCTATGTCTAAAATAAAGTATCCTTTCAGATTATATTAAAGTGTATTGTATGGACTAAAAATGCATAAATAATCCTCATCAATTTACATACTTTCTATGTCACTTAAATCAGTACTTTCAAACTGTCACTTAAATAAGAATATCATAACATTATTACTTTGAAGACATTTTCAGAGTCTCTGTTTAGGATGCTGATAAATGTATAGCTAATAACACCACATACATAAAAAACTCATAACTGCTCCCGTTATGTTTTATCCAGTCTACTCACAACTACGAATGGCACTAGAAAGTGTCAATCTCTAGTTCAAACTCCCCACATCCAGGATACTGGCTGGTACCCAAGCTGACAGTGCCTTATATAGAAGAAAGAAAAATGTCCTTCTTCCAACCACTATCATGAACTGAATAAATTAAATAAATAATTCCTCCTTCTACCACATGCTGAGTTTTCCAGCATCTCATACATGAAAGAAAGAGGTATAAAAGTAACCACAGATGTTTCTTAACCACAGTCAGGTCAATGGTCCATTATTATCTACCCACTCTCCAACTGATACTTTGTACTTTGAACTTCTCATTCCACACATACTTGTTTATTTGTACCTTCTTGTTGTACATTAACATGTGTAAATGCTAATAGAGGGGTCAGAGTGATCATCTGGACAGTTTGCAAAGCCACATAATGAAGTACGGAACAATGCAGAGGGAAGTGAAGAGCTTTTAAATTGGTTATTTGCAAATAGAAATGTTTGAGTTACTTAAGTTTGCTTTATTTTCATTACTTTATGTTGTAAGATTGTGCTTGTGTACTTTTGGCGCTTTAAAATTGATCTTATTTTATTTATTTTAAAGATTATAAGTTACTTTGTGTTTTTACTACATCACCCTTATTCCTGTTTCAGTAAGAGCCATGGGATCTTTTACACCCCATTCTTGTCCAACTACAAAACTCTTAACAGAAGGAACCACAGCTTAACATCCCATCCAAAGGATGGCAAACTGAGGAGTGCAGCACAGATCTACTTTGTAATTTCGAAAAACTACAATCGCAAATTTTATAATGTCAAGACAAAAATGTTATTTATCAAAATTTCAGAATAACGGGTATGAGAATGCTGAAATATAAGCACTTTTGCTGTGGTGTTGCTGTTAATTGGATGCTGTCCCTATAATGTGTAGTAGTTTGTGGGATATAGATATGGCGGCTGTTATGTGGTGATGTATGGAAGCTTAAGTTAGGAGTCTAGTATATAAGATTTGGAAAAGAAATGTTTTATGTTATAAACTGCTGGTAAGTGTGATGAGTAGATCAGAGTAGGTAGGTGACAGTATGTGTGTGTTATTTTTGCAAGTGGTGAGTTTTGTAGAGCTACAGTCTGTATGTCTCTAGTGGGTATTGTTTTGAAATTGGGCAATGGAAGTGCAGGATGTTTAATGGTAGATTTGCAGTTTTCTTCATGGTAGTGCAACCTCAGAATTGATATATATATATATATATATATATATATATATATATATATATATATATATATATATATATATATATATAATTAGTGGGGGATGTAGGGGTGCAGTCCCTCACATGGGGGTGTAGGAGTTAGTTGTGGTTGGTTTATTTGATGGTGTGGTTTTTAATGGTGGAGAGAGGAAGGTTGTTCTTACATTATATTTTTCAATGTTTTGAATGTTGATATTTTGTAGTTTCAGGATACTGTGTTTTTGTCATTTTCATCTCGACATTATACAATTCGCGATTGTAATGTTTTGAGATTAGAAAGTAGTTCTATGCAGCACACCATAATGCTGCACTGCAGTGTCAGCAATGGAAAATGAATCGAAGCATATGATATGCAAGTAGAATCCATAGTCTTTTTATCCTTATTGGCTTGTTGTTTTGTTTTTCTCCATTTATTTCCTTTTTTTAAATGATAAATAGTGCAAGCTGTACTGAAATAGTATCACTATACTCTGCCCAGACCAACATACTTGCTGTTGGCCTCAGCAATCACTAGGCCTGCCTTTCTGTATGATGAAGAAAGTCACCCTGTGGAGGATGACCTGTAGATCTTGCTTGTGGCCTCTGTGGCCACTTCTCATAATGTGAGGATGAAGGCTAGTGTTCTGAAAGTGGTGCAGAGGGGCCTTGTTGGATCACCTAGTTGGACATGTGACAGCTGTTGAAGAATGTGGTGGACAAACAGCTGGATATCTGCACTAGCCCCTTGGTGTGTCTCCTTCTACACCTGACTAAGTTGCCACCAGAGGTGATGCCCACTATGGAAGTGAATTAAATCAGGGTTGTTTATCTGCTCCAGGCATGCAGGCCTTCCTCACCCAGCGTTATCCCCACTCATTGTGTTTCTCATCCTTATGTGTCAGTCCCATCCCTTGTTTGAAGTCCAGTATTCCGCATCATCAACAGGCCACCCTCTGTTAGTCCACATCTACCCATTATTGCCCCCATGTACCACTAATTCCATTGTCAGTCTTTATCTGCATTCTATGCTTGTTTGTCTGCCACTGCTTCCTTCCTTATACCCTCCTGCCTACCCTCACTTTTGCCATACTACCTTCCCCATTATATCCTTCCTCTTAAAAGATAGCTACCTGTGAAAAAATATATACCCTTCTTCTCTCACAACTATGTTCTTCCTGTTGTCCTTCCATGTGTTCCACTACTTGATTTTTCTGGACTTCTGCCTGTACTATCTCCAACTTTCCACCCAAAGATATGATGAAATAATGTGGCACTTTACTGTGGTCCCTTGTCTACAATGCCCATATCACAGCTAAAGGGCACATCATTCTCAGTGAATGTGAAATAATGTGGCACTTTACTGTGGTCCCTTGTCTACAATGCCCATATCACAGCTAAAGGGCACATCATTCTCAGTGAATGTGAAATAATGTGGCACTTTACTGTAGTGCCCTGTCTACAATGCCCACATCACAGCTAAGGAGCACTTCATTCTCAGTGAATGTGAATAATGTCGGGAATGTCACTTGTCTGATGCTTTCTATTGGCTCATGTACCCACACATAGCATGGTCATCCTAGCCGCAATGTTACTGTCATCATCATGACTGTGAAACATCATTATTCAGCTCTGCCTCAGGAATGATGGTGTTACAATGGCACTTGTTCGTGCCTAATCAGCACTGATCCATTTTGTCTTAAATTTACCATACTATTTTCTGCTGCACAGTGGTGGTATGCTTTTTTATTTGGAATACCACCCACTGTATGCTGAAGCAGACACAAAAGCTATCCATATTTGTCCATTTTTTTTCATTGCTTGCAAAACATAAGGAAATCAGTTTAGGAAGACAATATAACTAAAAGAGTGCTTCATGTAGAAATATTACAGCAATATTATTTACATGTAAGTAGCAACACTGGTTTGAATGAAAGTTTTTTTTTTTATCAGCCCTACCACTTCTTCTATCAAAATGGGAAAAAAATGTTAAGATGATTTTCTATGGTCATAAAGTGCTGTTTTAGTAATATAATTCTTTGTTCATCAATTTAAAAGTTGTGTTGTGCATGTACAAAAATTAAAAAAAAAAATGTTAATTCATTTGTATGTTGAAGGGCTGGAAATCTGAAAAGGCTTCTGCATCTTCATTTTATTTTTATTTTCATAAAAAATGTAATGTCTCCAGGTTTTCATGTTTGACAAGCAGAAGAGATATATTATAGCAACCTCAGATGCTCATAAGCCAGTACTTATTATACAGCACAAACTTCTTCTTCTTGTAACATTTGTTAATGTCTGGTATGCACTTCACACATAAAGATTCAAGTTGTCTACTGATGTACTATGTTCTTCATCTGTAAATATGTTGTAAGTAATTGCTATGTAAATTGTTAATCACTATGTAATCCAATGTAAATACTGTCTGTTTATTTTAACTGTGGAGCTTTTCTCCCCGGGCCTCCGCTGAAAATGGACCTACGTCCAGTCGGACACTCCCAGTCAACAAATTTAAATAAATAAATAAATAAAATAAATAAAGAGATACAGGATATGGAGACAGAAGGGGCTGACCAGTGGAAGAGGCATGCAGGGGCAACAAACAAGGCAGCAAAGTGAATGAGTTTAGCCAAGAATGAAATGGAAAAAATAATGTTAGCAGGCATAAAGACAGAAGAGAATCATTCTTTAAATAATTGGTAAAAAGAAAGTAGGCAGGTAGTGCAATAGATTATAGATGAATTGGCTTGGCAAGTACAGACGTATAAGGAAGCCAGGGAACAGGTGAGAATGTTAATTGATTATTTTCCTTGGTGTTCAAAAAAAAAGGAGGGAAGCCTATCAATCACTTCAGAAAGAACAGAAGGGATGGTGGAAAGATGATATTATAAAATCTGAGGTAAGGAAGGATAAATGTATAAGACTGTGCAGAGTGGTGAAATAGAAACTCTCCCAAGATATTGAAAAGGACTATGTGGTAATAAGATGAACTGTAACATAGCTCTTCCCCAGGGACAGGAAGAAAACAGTAAATCCGCTTATTGTGAAAGTAAAAACAAGGAGAGGAGCAACCCATTGCATCACAGGCCAACAAGTCTCACTGCAGCTCTGAATAAAATGATAGGGGACGTCTGTCATGGCTTCATTTTGCAGAATGGGGCATTTTGTGAATTTCAATATATAGTCTCAGCAGGTAAATGATTTCTGTCAGACTAATCTGATTCACTTCTTAAATGGGTTACTAATGAGGTACAAGAGCAACACCGTGGAGGTGAGTATTTGACTCAGTCCCTTATTGTAAGTTTTTTACAGATCTGAAGAGGGTAGGAGTGTGCAGGAAATGGTGCAGGTAGATGAAGAATGGTTAGATGCTAAAATGCAAAAGGGTGGTAGTGAGTTTGGAGCTCTCTGTGGGAAAGAGGTGTCAAGTGGTGTCCAACAGGGCCTTGTTTAATATTTTAACAGCTGACTTCACACATAGCATGTAAAACTGGATCAGTCTTTCTGCAGGTGACAAGATTATAGAGACACTATGTCATGCGTGTGGAAGTCTGATAAGAGAAATGGAGAAGCTGCTGCCAAAATGAAATTACTAGAAAATGGAAATCAAAATCTTATCCAGCATTAACCGAAGTACTGAATATTGTAAACCAGCTCAAGTAACTGGAGGCAGGATATTTCCAAAAGGGAAGCAGCAACTTACATAGAAATAAATGGAATTTGTGGGAATGATACATACATAATAATGTTCAGAAAGAGAACTGAAATTTTAGAGAAGATAGCAATTGAGCAACTTATGTGATATCGAAATGAATGAAAATGATAAAAACAAAACATATGTATAATATATGAAAATAAAATACATTTTATTTTGTTTTTTCTGTTACTATATGTCACTTTTTAAAAATGTGTTTAATGAAGATGTTACAAAACAGAGGTGACAGCACCACTTCAGTCATTTCAAGTACGTGCTGATGTAGCTAGGGAGTCATAACCCATGAGTAGAGTATGTATTTACAGGAAGCACCCTCAAAAACCTAGAGCAACAGTAGGACTTGTGAATATTATTACTGATAGCATAAACTGCTGGATTCAGGGTGACACAACAATAGCAAAGTCAAGCCAAATATCACTATGTATATCCACACATATATTACCTGGGGATAGTAGGGAGATAGCTCACCTTTATCAGGCCCTTGTGACTCCAAAGGTTGAATAATGTACACAGTTCTACAGGCCATGTAGGGTGAAAGAGGTCGCCCTGCCTTGCAGGGTGCAGAGAAAGACCACCAGTCTGAAGAGGGGATGAAAGGAATGTGGCATGAAAAAAGATTACAGAACTTTAACTCTATTCATTAGAAGAGAGAGGCATGGAGTACATGATATGGTTATACAATCTATTAAGAGGAGTGTGTGATCAGATTTTTCTCAAAAGGAAGGAAAGACATGACTTCCAGAATAAGGGAACCTAATTCAACCTAGATATTACAAAACATTTCTTCACTGAGAGGGTGGTAGGCAGGTAGACTACAATGACCAAATGGGCGGTTTAAGTAAGAGAGATAGTAAATTTAAAAAAGTAGAAAAACCTTTATTTTTTACCATATGGTCCTTAAAGACACTGAACATCCTAGATTCTATCCATGAATATTTAGTCTGCTTGGTTCTATGTGAGGCATCCTGAGGTATAACATTTGAGAAGAAAATAGCAAATGCTACAACACAAATGGTATTTCACTACTCTCTTAGAGAATAACTTAGCCACAAGGAATCATTTTTGGTACACCAGATAGAGATCTCACTGAAGAAGTCTATTTAATTATCCTACAATGCCTCCAAAGTGCCAAACTAAGCAGCTGCCCTCTTTTATGTAATCACAAGGATCTGCAGGCCACCCTCTCAGGCTACTTAGTTTTGCAAGTTTGCCACTCATTTTTCATTATGTAGCTATATCCTCAACTTCAAAGGCAATACGCAATTGTGTGCAGAGCTCATTGTAAATGGATCCACATATACTGAGCCAGAAGATGTAGCAAACCTTCTTGCCCACAAATTCATCTCCAACTTTACCCCTCTCTCTCTCCATTAATCATCCCTCAGAAATGCCATCAACTATAACTCCTCCTGCTATCACTAGGGAACAGGTCCTTAATGCTCTCTCTAAGGCCAAGAACACTGAATCAATGGGGCCAGACAATATCCCAGGATGGCTTCTAAATAGCATGAAACATGGTTTATCAGGTCCTCTGGAATTACTATTTAACTGTAACCTCCAAACAAGCTTCATGCCTTATGAATAGAGAACAACAGTCATCCCTCTGCACAAAGGCAGGCCATCTCAGACCCTGGAAACTACAGACCCATAAGTCTCACTAGTCTCATATGCAAAGCTGTGGAAAGAATTATCATGGAAATGATCATTAATGACATAGGAAACCTCCAGACACTGGACCCAACTCAATTTGGTTTCACCAAGGGCAGGTCATGCCTACTCAGCTTGGTGGACTTCTTTGAGAAGGTCACCAAAGCAAGATAAGGGCAAAATTGTTCACACTATCTACCTTGACCTGGCTAAGGCATTTGACACAATACCCCACTCAGGCATTGTTGACAAACTTAAGAGGTTAGGTACAAACCCTTATGTCACCCAGTGGATAGTCAGCTGGCTCACAGATAGGACCCATGAAGTTACAGCTGGGGAATCCACCTCTACAAGGAGCCTAGTCACAAGTGGAGTACCTCAGGGATCGATCCTGGGAAAGCTCCTTTTTGACATTTACTTCTCTGAAGTCAAGGCCAATGTCAATGGCCTCTGGATGACTAAATTTGTAGATGACTGCAAATTAGGAGCTGTCATTGAATCACCCACTGACACAAATGTTCTCCAGGAAGGGCTGACACAGACAAATAACTGGTGCCAGAGCCATGGAGTAATACTAAATGCCAAGAAATGCATAATAGTATCCTTTGGGAGGTCATCCACCCCTGGTAACAATCATATTGACACACCCCTAACAGTTGACCCAGCAGTGAAGGACTTGGGGACATACATAGAGAGTAAACTAGCCTTTGACCATCATATGTCTACAATAGTGAGGAAATAATTTTATGTTGCACAACTTATAAACAATGGTATGGCATCTATGGCCAAGGAAGGCATTGTTCCACATTATTTGGCATTTATCAGACCTATCACTGAGTTTAATGCCCCCTTTGTTATGTACCTAACCAAGCATATCCAAGAATTGGAATGTCCACAGAGGTTCCACACTAAAAGAATATAGGGCATAAGTAACATGTCCTATGCAGATAGTCTCAAGGCCCTATCCCTGTATTCCGTCTCCTGCAGGCTTTTGAGGGGAGATCTGTCTGACATACAAGACATTGTCAGACCCGACCGTGATGGACCTCCTGCATATCTTAAAAACAAACAGCACCAGAATTGCCCATTCTAAAGACTTAAACCTTGCCTGTGATATAAACAGGACCTGCTGGAGAGACAGGTATGTATCCCAGAGACTATGCCTTCTCTGGAACAGGTCCACATCCAAGTGAAGTAGAGTTCCTCCCTAACCCAATTCAAGTGTAACTTGGACAGTTAGATGGGGAACAGGAAATTCATCCCTGGTTTGGAACTTATGTCTCTAATGGACACAAGCAACCTATAAATGATTCATCTCCCAGGCCCTGCTTGTAATGTTTCATCTCTCAGGCCCTAGCTTGTAAATGTTTCATCTCCCAGGCCCTAGCTTGTAAATGTTTCATCTCCCAGGCCCTAGCTTGTAAATGTTTCATCTCCCAGGCCCTAGCTTGTAAATGTTTCATCTCCCAGGCCCTAGCTTGTAAATGTTTCATCTCCCAGGCCCTAGCTTGTAAATGTTTCATCTCCCAGGCCCTAGCTTGTAAATGTTTCATCTCCCAGGCCCTAGCTTGTAAATGTTTCATCTCCCAAGCTCCTGCTTACACTTATCAAGGATACCAGAACTTGTCAGAGATTTCGGGTGCTTGGCTAGGCTTAAAAAGGTTGATGTGGTAGTTAGCCTTATAAACACCTGTGAACCTATGAGCTATGTTGGCTTCAATTGAATATGGTGACTGGCAATTTGTATGTGTAGTTGTACGAAGTTTCTCCCATCCTAGATCCGTTGTGAGTTTATGATATCGCATTATAATATATATTTTTATTTTTATTTTCCAGCATGCATGCAGTCATCTGTGAACTGTATGCTGGCTTTGTCTTTCTTGGTTGAGCTTGTCAGTTTTGTATCAGACTGTTATAGCTTCACTTAAATATGGGATATTTCCCTTAGTGTTAAAGAAGGTCTTGGTCACTCCTAGCCTGAAAAAGGCAGTTTTGATCCTGATGACCTGGATAACTACAAACCAGCCTCTCACCTTTGTAGGTAAGGCCCTATAAGCTCTATAGGAAAACATACATACATGCAACTGAGTTCTTACCTTTGAATGAATGAGATGATCTATTCTAGTTTGGTTTTCATGCTAGATACACACCAGGTGCAGCCTTAACCCAGGATGCCTCATGATCTTCTACTAGTGACAGACTATTGTCATTATCTGCTCTGGCTCTTCTGGATTTCCTGCTAGCCTCTGAAACAGTAGATCATGAGATCTTGCTGGACTGCCGTCATTAATATTGTTGGTGTTATCATGGATTGGTTTGCCTCCTACCTATCTAGATGTACACAGAGTGTAGTTTTTTGGATAAATTCCTCTGTTTACTACTCCCTTAACTATAATGTATCCCAGGCTTCCATACTAGGCCCATTGCTTTTAACTGTGTATGTGTTGCCCTTAGGACATATTATTTGAAGGCAGGGTCTACAAAATCATACCAATACACAGAGCTCCACAATTATGCACTGAAATCAGGAAAAATGTAACTTTGTTAAAGAACCTCTCTGACAAAAGAAAGGCGCTTAATAAAGTTTTGTTAATCACTTCTTCATAATGTTAAGCCCTAATCTCATGCTGGAGAGCATTAGTGGGCAATGTCAGTCACCACAGAACAGCTGTTTCACACTTGGCTGTCACATACAGAAAAAAAAGCAAAAGTGTGGCAGAGAGAAGTGTCACACCTTTTACAACTAATTCTGTTAACATAATGCAATAAAAGATTTTTCTGCCTCTTATCAAAATTTAGAAATTGTGTGTGTGTGTGTGTATATATATATATATATATATATATATATATATATATATATATATATATAGGTTTACAATCACATTTTTGAATGGCAGTCACTCGAACTGGGATGGTCAAAAGGTTGTTTTCCAGTTCTCATAATGCTGAACCGAAAATGGTCGAGTCCATAACAGCAAATGCTAGATTGCATTCCCTGTTCTGAGGTCGCTGTTCTGCTTGCAGATCACACTATAGTGGGGATTGGGAAATGTACCCTTTTTCTCACTGTAGTGCGATCTCGGAGTTTGTATATATAAGTAACAGGTGGTGTGGGGGTGTAACCCCCCACATGGGGGGTGCAGGGGTGGCTACCCGCCTACAAAATGTTGGCTGGAAATTACTGGACTGCAAGGTACATTGGGTAATGTTGATAATGTCGAATATGGATGTGTTGACATTACTGTTTTCATCATTTTGCCTCGGCGATGTTTTTATTTTCAGTATTTATTTTCGATTAAGTCATCATTCGAGTGATTTTTCAGAAATGTGATAGTAAACCTATATATATGTGTGTATATATATATATATATATATATATATATATATATATATATATATATATATATATATATATATATGGATCTACTTCATTACAACGACAGTCCACTTCACCGAAACCCAAAACAACGAGACCACATCAACGAAACCCTACAACAATGAACATTCACAACAACGAAACCCAAAACCACGAAACACCAACACAAACATCACAAACACACACATACACACACAACAACCCCAAACTACCTAACACACAATACTACAAACCATATAGGCGAGGGGCAAGCCCCCCTGCACCCACCCTTCTTTATGATTCAAACTCCGAGATCGCACAGACACACAAGGCACACTCACACCCACACATTACATTCCCAAACAAACACACACCACACTCACAGCACACACTTACACACACCACTACCCCTCAAACACACACTTACACATTCATACTTACCTGCATCGCAATACCAGCACCGCTAGATCACAGTCCCGTAATGTCTGAAATTAAATTTCGCACTCATAACTCCTACATTGCACAAGCAGACACACCAGGCACACTCACACCCACACATTACATTCCCAAACAAACACACACAACACTCTCAACACACACTTACACACACCACTACTCCTCAAACAGACACTTACACATACATACTTAAGGACATCGGAACACCAGAAGCGCTAAACACAATCCCGTAATGTCGGGATTTTAAATTTCGCACTTCTGGGGTGTTTTCTTCAATGTCGAACTATCTGGTCCTCTCATCCGATCTTCCATTTTCATTCAAATGGTTCATTTAAGAAGGAACCCCCATATATATATATATATATATATATATATATGGGTCCCCTTCACATGGTCGACAGTTCATATAATCGACACTCATTTGGTCGACAGTTCATCTGGTCGACAAGCAGAGTTGCCCCCTTCCCCAATGTTGTGCAACCCTGGAGTTGATATATATAGTTAGGGGGGGTGGGGGGGGGAGAAGCCCCCCACCTAAAATGCTTGTCGATCAAATGAACTGTCGACCAAATCAACTGTCGACCATATGAACTGTCGACCATGTCAGGTAGACCCATATATATATATATATATATATATATATATATATATATATATATATATATATATATATATATATATATATGTATATGGGTCTAATTTGCTTTATTGAAATCTCACATTACCAAAACCCAAAATCGGGGAGAACAAAAAACGAAATTGCAGTACAACAAAATGTCACTCTACCTAAGCACATTTCAATGAAAGCCAAAAATAAACAAATTTAACCTTCATACACATGCACCCCCCACACCCCTACAAATTATATATACCAACTCCGAGATCTCACTACCATGAGTAAAAGGGTAAATTTCCTTATCCTCACTGTACCACAATCTACACCAAGAAGCTCCAAGTGCTGTATAACATCCATACCGGTAATACATTAAACAATAAAAGAAAAAACAGTAAAAAAACCTTCACAGCAACTGGTAAAATCCAAAAAGCTTTATTGTACCACACACCGGTTGAGCGCTTTCTTCCCTACTGAAGGGACTTCATCAGAACAGTTTAAATTTTACAACCCAGCCCTTTTATGTAAAGAAGCACCCAATTAACCAATAAATTATACTAAACACTTACATAAAAAAACTACAGAGACATAAAAACAAGATGCATATAACAATTATGTGTATACAACTGTTCAAAACATTACGTGGCAATTACATATCAGATAAATTAACGTTCACTATAAAAAACTTTAAAAATATTCACTCAAATGTCTAAAACTAATTATGTTACCCTAAAATATTTTTCAACTCCAAAAGAAAAAAAAACTGTAAAACTGTTTCTGTGAGGGGTTTTCACTGGTTTGGAGTTGGAGGTATTATTAATAAAAAGAAAAACACTGTACCTGTTGTTGTACAGGATGCCAGAAGTGGTGATCATTGTTTGTTGAAGTGTGCTTTGGTACAGTGGCATTTTGCTGTACTGCACTTTCAGGTTTGTGGTGTCCGTGATTTGGGTAAAGGAGCCATATACTCCTGCTATGTTTCTAAATCTTGGAACTCCCTTCCCCATCATATAAGAGCCACAAGCAGCCTTAACCAATTTAAAAAAATGCTCAAAACATACATTCATAGGTTCATAGGTTGGTACTAGGCTATCGGCCCTAGGACCTATACAAACCTAGCCATAACAGTTCCATGACTATTTCATCCCATAGTATTTACTTCCCTGGACCCCTGTCTAGCAGGGCAACTGACGTGATCCCCAGGGGTGAATTTCTTATCTCCCATCCAATCATCAGGGTTCCTTTTGAAGAGAGCCAGAGAAGCGCACTGCTTGACATATATGGGCAGTCTATTCCTGAGTCTAGGGAGTCTCTGGGTCAGGAACCTATCCCTCCAGCATGTTTTGTTCATTGTGATGATAAGGTTTAGATCCCTGGGGCATGTGTCTCTGAGGGATTGGGATTTCTTTAAGTGTAGCATGTCCAACAGCTCTGGGTTTGACATGGCTTTGTATGTTAAGCAGAGATCGCCTCTGAGTAGACGATATGTGACAGAGTATAGGTGGAGTTTTTTTTAGACAGTCAGCATAGGGCATCTGCTTTAGTCCTGTGATTCTTTTAGTGAGGTATTTCTGCGGCCTTTCCAGTTATTGCAGATGTCTTGAGAGGTACATACCAAACGGGGCATTGTATTCTATAATGTGTCTAATTAGAGATGAGTACAGTGGGACAATGACCTCCTTTTTTCTGGATAAAAAGCCCTTAGTGATGAGGTGTGCCACATAGTAGGATTTCCTGACTGTTGTGGCGGTGTGGTTATTGAAGGTGAGACCACTGTCCACCTGTGTCCCTTAAGTCTCTTATCACACTTTTGGTGTTTAGTGTACTGCCACCTATGTGGTAATTCACGGGTACGTGTTTTTTCCTCAAAGGGGATAACTATACATTTCTTGGCATTAAGCTGAGCCCATGGCTCTGGCACCAAGCATCTGTTTCTGTAAGGCCCTTTTGTAGAATATCCACATCATTTGGGGATTCAATAAAGGCTCCCAGTTTGCAGTCATCTGTGAACTTTGTTAGCCAGAGTCCCTTAGTGTTGGCCTGTACTTCAGAGAAGTAGATGCCAAACAAGAGCATTCCCAGGACTGAACCCTGAGGTACTCCAATTGTCACTTGTCTGGAGCTGGATTTGGAGTCGGCTACTTTTACAGTGTGGGTTCTGTCAGTAAGCCAGTTGGCAACCCATCGAGTGACATAGGGATTAATACCCAGCTTAGTAAGTTTATCTATGCTTCCAGAGTGGAGGATGGTGTCAAAGACTTGGCAAGGTCCAGATAGGCTGTGTGGGCCACCTTACCCTTGTCCACAGCTCTGGAGACTGATTTGAAGAAGTCAATCAGGTTCAGGAGACAGGATCGGTTCTTCATGAACCTAAACTGCATGGGGTCCAGTGTTGGAAGTTTGCCAATGTCTTTGTTTATAAGTTCCATGATAATACATTCCATGGCCTTGCAGATCAGGCTTGTCAGACTGATGGGGCAGTAGTTCCCGGGATCCATGGTGGATCCCCCCTTGTGGAGTGGGATAACTGTAGCTGTGCGCCACTCAGTGGACATGAAACTTGAGGTGAGGCTATGATTAAACATGACACTTAGGTGAGGTGCCAGTTCATTTTGTAGTTCATGTAGTACACAGCCTGGGATGTCGTCTGGTCCCATGGATGCTGTATTCTTAGCTTTGGAGAGTGAGTTTTTTACCTGTGTGGCCATTATTACTGGAATTTGGCAATCTTTCTGTATTGAGATGGGCCCTTTAGGGGGTGATGGGGGGGTGAAGTTTATACTGAATCGATCTGCCAGTATATTGGCAATATCCTTGGGATCAGTATATTTAATGCTATTCTGTTGTAGCTCAGAGCAGATCTGAGCATTGCCATTTAGATTCTTGACATAGCTATAGAATGCCTTGTGGTTGTCTTTGGAATCTTTGGAAATTTTATTTTCGTAACTAGCTTTGGAGGATTTTATGAGGGATCTCAGCTTCTTACTGAGGCTGGTAAGGGAGTTTTTTGCATCCTGGGATTTTCCTCTTTTCTGCAACACTTTCTTCCTTTTGTTGTAAAGTTTGTTTATGGCAAGGGACCACCAGATTGGCTTCCTTTTTTGGAGGAGAACATCTTGCTTCTATTGGGGATGGTACGATTCATGCACGAGTGGATGTGCTCGTAAAGTGTCTTAGTGTAGGATTCAGCAGTAGAACTTTCAGTTCCCGTCTGCATGGGTATCATGAAGTCTGTCACTTCTAAATGAGTAGCACTGAAGTTGGCTTTGGGGAAGTTTTTTACAGAGGTTTCCTTACTGGGGGGTGGGGGTGGGATGTGGATGTCAAGGGTGATTATCTAATGGTCAGACCTGACCAACTAGGGGGTGACCATAGGTGTGGAGCATCGATTTCCCATGTTGGTAATGACCAGGTCTAGGATATTAGAGCCCCTGGTGGGACTAAGGAACAGTTGTTCCAGGGTGTTGGAATTTATGAATTCCAAGAACCATTGGGCAAAGGTGTTGGTACACGAGTAGTTTTCTCAGTTAATGGCAGGGTAGTTGAAATCACCCAGTATTAGGATGTTTAGTTGTATCTTAATATTTTCCAGTATGTTTAGAAAAGTGTAATGAGAATCTTGGGGTATGGTGGGGGATCTGTAGCAAGCTACAATTTGAATTGCAGTCTTACCTAGTTTTAGTGGCACCTGGAGAATTTTAGATGCATTGTGTTGGGAAACTAGCCTAGTGTTGTGAATATCCTTGGTGATTATGGACACTCCTTCACCTTTAGTGTTTCGGTCCTGGTTTGGTGGCTGAAAAGTGTGGTAAGAGTTGTAGGCTAGTATTGCAGGGGTGCTCTCTGGAGCCTTGAACCAGGTCTCAGTTACTGCACAGATATCAATGTTCTCCATTTTTAGGAGGGCATCGAGAGAGTGCATTTTGAGGTTTAGGCTTCTAGCATTGAATAGCATTACCTTCAGAGTTTGCATGCTTGTACCTGTTACGGTGGTGGTTTTGTCATTTGAACTTTGCCTAGAAAAGGCACTATAGGGGTGGCAAGAGCCTTAGCCAGAAACCTGAATCCCAGGGGCGACAGGTGCAGACCATCTCTGGCAGAGCATCGTGGTCTTTCGATCATGTCATCCCAGGCAGACAGATACTGGATCCCCTTTGAATGACATCAGAAGCTTAGCCAATTGTTGAAGTCAATCACTTTGCCCTTATACTGTGGTATCATTCTGGGCGAAGGCAGGATGCTACTCAGGGCTAGGGTCATACCTGCCTGAGCCACATGATCCGAGAGCTCTTCCATGTTTCTTTTCATGTAGTCCAGGAAGGTACATTGCAAGTCATTCACTCCAACATGGACAATGACAGAGTCATATTTGTACTTGTTGTGGAGTGACTTGAGTACATGAGTTATGTGGCAGATCCTGGCACCCGAGAGGCAGCTGAATGTAATTTTCTCCTTGTTCAGCCTGGTGGGTGGGACATCAGTGTGTCTGACTATAGAGTCACCTATGACTAAAGTATTGGGTACGTTGTCTTGCCTTAGGGGCTGTTGTTGGGTGGCACACTGGTGTTGTGAGCTATGTGACACTTTGGTTGTGATTGGTGTTTGTTTACATTTCAGCATTGGAGGTCCTTGTTGCTTGCTCAGGTTACTGTTAAGGGCCTCCACATATGTGGGTTTAGTGTTGCTATGTGTGGCTGTTGGTGGTGTGGGGTAAGAAGGGTTATGTGTTGCTTGAGGCGTAGTGCGGGTGTTAACCTTCTCCTCTTGACTGTATAGCACAATCTTGGGTGGAGAGAGCTTTGCTTCCAGTTTGGCTATGTAAGTGCATCTCTCGCAGGTTGTAGTGTTGGGTGGTAGGAGGAGAGGGTTGTCAGTGTACATGAGGCAATTGCTGCATTGCCCCAGTATGCCCAGATTCACCAGGTGGATGGGAGAAATCACCAGAAACTGACCCTTGGACATGCCTGGTTTGGTGCTTTTCTGTGTGGAATCTGCGTGTCCTCCCCATGGTTGGGTAGCGTTCGAAAGACATGCGTGCGTAAATGGGCGTGCCTTCACTGAAGTCTGGGTGTTGAGCTGGCACCTCGGCATTTCGTAAAAATCTACTGCCAATCATTAGCGGACCTGAGTTCCGCTGTAGCGACCCCTTACCGGGAAAAAGCCGAAAGAACAGCAACAAGAGCTGTTTTCCTTTACCTTAGCAAGGTACTTTGCAATTATAGGCTGTTTAGTGCCTACGATTCATTTCTCCTTATTAACATGGAGAACTGAGTGCTTGTGTCAGTTTAAGACTTCCTAGTGCTTTCCAGCAGGTTTTAAAGCAAGTGCTAGTCACAGGGATGCTTAAAGGTAAGATGAAAAAAAATGGTTTATCCTAAACACTGCAGTGTGCACTAGAGGAGTTAGATGTGAAAGTAGGTAACTTAAGTTTTACCTGTCTAAAAAGTTAAGTTTTAGTAAAGTGTCACTATTTTTAAAACAGCAAGATAGATTGAAAGGGGGTGGTCACGTTTGTATTCTGGTACTATAGAATACAGTAGGATAGCCAATAAATGTAAATAGTTGAAGGGAAGTGATTTCACAAAATGATAATTTTGTGCTTACTCACACAAGTCAGTAAAAACAGAGAGGAAATGAGATATATGGTCAAATTAACATAAGGAGAAGGCAACTAGAAAGACAGTGGTGTTTAAGAACACTACAGTGACCGGGTGGGAGGGTAGGGAAAAAAATTCTGCCTGACTCACAAGAGACAGAGCTGTGGTCTCTTTTCAAGTTTTAATATGCAGTCAAAAGCAGAATACAAGTTAAACACAAGGTAAATAAAACAAATCACAGTATTCAAAATAGAAAAAGGCAATAAAGTAATATAACAAATAAAAAGCAAACTAACCTTTCCCTCACAGAAAATGTAGCAAAGTCTGGGTGAGCCTTTCTAGTAAAGCTCTGAAATGTTTTATTTTACCCCTTAAATAGAAAGTTTAGTTCCTAGCTCCACCCCCTCAGTTCACAGATGATTAACCTTAACTGACCTGTTCTATTGGCCTGTACTAATTTCTGCCTGACTCACAAGAGACAGAGCTATGGTCTCTTTTCAAGTTTTAATATGAAGTTAAAAGCAGAGTACAAGTAAAACACAAGGTAATAAAACAAATAACAGTATTCAAAATAGAAAAAGGCAATAAAGTAATATAACAAATAAAAAGCAAATAACCTTTCCCTCACAGCAAAGTGTAGCAGAGTCTGGGTGAGCCTTTCTGGTGTGTTGCATGAGCAGTGTCAAACTCATGGTACTACTCATGTAACACACCAGACTAAGTGTCTCACACAGTTCATTCCAGTAGAACTGCATATACTATGCTTGCCTCAACTATTGAATTTATTACCTAGATTTATATATTTTCTAAAATTATGCATTATGTGTGCATATACATTTATATGACCAAGTTTTATATGTTGTCTTACTTTTGTTAATAAACCTTTACTATTCTGTATGTAATGGAAACTAGTTATGTTTTCTCATATATATTTTTTTTACATTATATGGAGCCTTTCTCCCCAAGCCTCTGCTGAAAATGGGTTTTTCCCAGTCAGACTTTCCCAGTTAACAAATGTAAAAAAAAAAAAAAATATATATATATATATATATATATATATATATATATATATTCATATTGCTGTGCTGCTGTGTAGTGTATTATTAAC
This sequence comes from Protopterus annectens, assembly GCF_019279795.1. NCBI lineage: Eukaryota > Metazoa > Chordata > Ceratodontiformes > Protopteridae > Protopterus > Protopterus annectens. The sequence continues at coordinate 1,080,788,556 of NC_056744.1, read as the reverse complement.
TAGCGTGACTACACATCAGCTATTATTACTCTCCAGTGTTAAAAGAATGAGTGTGCAGTTTGTTCATACTGCACAGCACAGATATATACATATATGAACATTCATGTACATTATCAATAGATAAAGGTCTATAACCAACCAGAAGCTCTCATTTTATTTTACCTTCTGAATCCCACCCTGACCTTCAGGTTTCATACATTCCTCCCAGGCATTCTCAAACTCTGTGATCATTTTAGCTGTTATCACTATTGCTGAGAAAGAGATGACATACAGGAAATGGCCCTGTCAGGGGAAGAGAAAAGTATGGCTTGGAAAAAGTCCTGGACCTCTCAGTAAAGCCAAGAGATTTCCTCCTTGTTCCTAAACATTAGACATAAGTTACATATGGCCTTGGGCTTTCTTACATCTCTAATGTACACTGCCCTGCATTTTATAACTTCTTTTATATTTTTTCTTCTTCTAGAGTAACCTTTTTAGATCCCTGAAATTAATGATAGCTTCTCCCAGGAATGTGATGCAGTGAAAAAGGAGTTCAGTCATAAATCATTCCATTCTGTTCGGTCTTAAAACAAGCATTTTTATAACAAATTATTGCACATACACACCTGGTTTCTTCTGTAAATTAGTGTACATACACAGCTGGTTTCTTCTGTAAATTAGTGCACATACACACCTGTTTTTTTCTATAAATTAGTGCACATACAACTTGTTTTTTTCCGTAAATTAGTGCAATTACATACCTGCTTTGTTTGTTCTTTAAATCAGTGCACATACACACCTGGTTTCTTCATAAATGAGTGTACACATCTGGTTTCATCTGTAAATTAGTGTACATACACACCTGATTTCTTCTGTAAATTAGTGCACATACACACTTGTTTTTTTCTGTAAATTAGTATACATACACACCTGGTTTGTTTGTTCTGTAAATCAGTACACATACACACCTGGTTTCTTCTGTAAATTACTGCACATACACAGGTGGTTTCTTCTGTAAATGAGTGCACATACACAGGTGGTTTCTTTTGTAAATTAGTGCACATACACACTTGGTTTTTACTGTTAAGTGGCATATCTGTATCAAATCCCCTTTGCTTCCTTCCATTTAGGGAACATACATACAAATATGGTAACCTATACTTGTATGACACGATGTAATTTCAATGCCAAGCGTTTGCCTTTGTCTTAACTCATTATCCTACTTCTAAGAAAGGCCGAAAACACTATACACCATTTCAAGGTGAAATCGAAGTTTTAAATTGTAGTGTTTCCACCAGTCTTTCCATGCTAATGATTCTGTGACTTAAATATCCCAACAGCTCTCTACTTCATGCTTTGTCACAGCACTGCCTTATGCTCTGGTCTTCAGAGATTATCAGAAATCAAATGGACCTGATCAGATTTAAGGCAAACCTGAATGATCTTCTCTCAGACTTATATAAATGCAGTTGTTTTAAAGATTGTAGGGGGCAGAGATATTCATTCAGTTTATGTTCTTATCAATATGTGGGCTCTGTAAGCACAAAGACACCTCCAGAAATACATACATTTGCTTTACAGTGGATCAGATCATTACACCCTTTAGGGGTAGAGGTCTGTTTTCAATTTTTGCATTGCTCTTGGCATTTACTTATGTAAATTGTTAGAGAATTTATTCTCCCTCCTAGACTTTCATCTTATCTGTTTTGCAAGCCATTCATTTTCATTACTTGCTATTGTGCCATTTATCTATGACTTTGCTTAAGTATGAACTTATCTGCCAAATGTCTGCTGTGATTTGAGAATGTATTATGTTGCTTACTTGTATCAGCATTTATATATATTATTTTGGTATGTTTAGTTGTTTTGTTTTGCATTTGTCCTAGTAATATAAGAAAGAAAGAAAATAGCAATCTCAATGTCCCTTTTTGATTTTATGTATATGCATTCCTTCCCTTTTTAGCCCTGCAGACCATCAAATTCCCCTTCTCATTATCCAGCTGACCCATTCATTCAACATCAGAGTGACAGATGATTTATCTGTTCATTCCCTGAATCAAGGTACAGTACTATTCACTATTCTGACAAGGGTGAAATCCCATAGGCATTTTCATTCACTTCTGAGGTCTGATACAGGGCCAAGTGCTAGAGTGAACCATTAACTATAGAAGGCACCCCCCCCCATAAGGCTTATGTCTTCCACACCTGATGCTTTCCAGGGTGAGACACACAGGCATCCACACATGCCCAACCCACACCATCTTAAGTGCAGCACTGTTGTAATAGTGCATGCCAGGCCCCAGTATAATTGGTGAGGCCAGTAATGCAGCAGATCAGACTGCCTCCCTTCCCATGGGATAAGTGAGACAATATCAGCCTTTCACTGCCACTCTACCAATATGTTCTTCTAGCTCCTTGGGCTGTTAATTGAAGATGGGATATTTGTTGTAAAGTCAGTGCTTTATCCCTCTATGCCACAAAGCCAGGCTTAGCATGTACTTTCTTGTAAATATTACAGAGTATGGAGACTCCTGCCATGCTCTTCATCCAGCCATATAACAGTGTTACTATAACTGCTGCAGACACAATGTGCTAGACTGCACACATACTGTATGTGCTGTGTATCCAAATGACATGGGTGCAATGCAACACAACAGTTTATCAGTAACATTACTCACCCATGCAGAATAGTTAGGGGAAATCCGGCCAGGAGAGCAAACAAATACTGAGGAGCCATCTAACATATCCACAGCTTGACCAAAGTACATGCAGACCAGAATTAGCAGTCTCTTCCCATCCTCAAAGAAAGATCTATTCAGAGGCCTTCTCTCCTGACACCAGTATACAAATGAAATGGACACAACAGAAGGGAACAGGGAATGAGGCAGCAGGATACACTTTATAGGACATTTCATTAGATGCCATATAGGTCAGGTTGATGAGTAGCAGTGTCAGTTTGAAGAGACTATAGTTTAACCAAAATATTTTTGTGTCTTATAAATTTCAACAAGTCAAAATTTAGAAACCTACATATAAGTGTAGTGTAAAACAGCTCATTTCTGCCAGAATATAATTTGTCTCATCTGCCATACATACATATTTTTCTATGTGATATGATATTACAGGGGATAAAGAATTGTTATTTATGGAAGAAAGGAAATACTGAGTGTAAAATTTGTTGGCTTAAGCTGCTAAAGGCATCCCTTTTCATTTCAAGTCATAAAAATATTGCCTACATAGCATTTGGATCTGCTCCTGTATCAACCCAGGCTAATCCCTCCCCTGTATGTCTTTTTTCCAAACCCGTACTCCCCTGAACCCCTATTTATATACCAGATGTCACTCCTTCTTCTAACCCCTCTCTCCTCTTTCTTATTCTACACTAACTTGATTAAAATGCTAAACTTTCCCTTGAATGCCTGTTATATTAACAAAAAAAAATCAATAGTCTTTAAACAATGCTTATGATATTATATATGTCAATGTATTTTGTTACTTGATCCTCTAATATTGATAAGATGCCAATGATGCCTATGTATATTTGTACTTCTCTTGTTATATCAATGCCTATGTAAATTGTACTTCTGGAGCTTTTCTCCCCTGGCCTCCAGTGAAAACAGGTTTGTGCCCAGACAGACTATCCTGGTAAACAAATGTAAAATAAATAAAATAATAAATATGCTTTACCTTAGTGCTATATAATTATTGATGTATTATTTATGAAAAGGTTGAACAAATTATTTGAGTTTTCAACACAAATGGATTCTTCTGAACATCCAAGCTGTAGTGAGATACACACACACAGTTCACAGTCTAAACTACAGCCAAAAGCCCTAAGTTATTGCCTGAAAACAAACAAAAATTGTTGCAAACTATCATAACGGAAGTGGAATACATGTTGCATTAACTCTGCTATGAAAGTTCAAAGCAAAGGAAGCAACTGCAGATTAACAATAATTGTATTTTGGTTTAGAGTATACATTGTCAAGATGAAAGAGTAAGAGGTGTTTTACACTCTGTTTTCACAAAGAACTTGAGGAGTGACAGCCGGATCACATGACTTATTATCCCATTAGCTTCCCTTACAAAAACATAAATCTAATTTGCATGTTATTAGATATGTAATATACCAGATCTATTGAAATACCACTGGAAGGTGTGTATGGGAGAAAAGGTCAAATGGATCCCAAGATTGTGTCTGTGTATCTCACTTAAGATATACAAGGTTGTGAGTTTCAATGGAAATTACACCTTTGCAACTCCAGGGGTAACACTCTGCTGTATCACATTCACCTAGTAGAGGTGTTAACTTTAGAATTTTAGCTTACAGCATTTCTTCCCAAGGATGAGTTGCATGGCAGAAGAACCTAGAAGAAGTTATTTGTTAGCAAAGGTGTCATAGTCTCACTCATCCATCAATCCAGCCAATACTGTTGGGTTGCATTAGTCTCCTATAGTGACAACATAAGCAGCCAACACCATCCACTGAGTTTACTAGGCAAATAGGTAAAGGAAGTACATTGTAAGGCCTTTCTTCTGTACTACAAACACACACACACACACACACACACACACACACACACACACACACACACACACACACACACACACACACACACACACACACACACACACACACACCTGTATGGACAACTACATGTCTTCGGGATGTGGGAGGAAACACAGAGCCAACAATCAAAACGGGGAGCCTCATGCTTTGAGGTGACAATGCTACTCAGTGCACTACTGCACTGTCCTGTGATCTCATTAAACACTGTATAATACAATGGATCTGTTACACACTGTGATCTCATTACACACTGTATAACAATAGATCTGTAACATACTGTGATGTCATTACACATTGTATAATACAATGGATCTGTTACATACTGCAATCTCATTACACACTGTATAATACAATGGATCTGTTACATACTCCGATCTCATTACACACTGTATAATACAATGGATTTATTACATACTGTGATCTCATTACACACTGTATAATACAATGGATCTTACATACTTCTTCTGGAGCACCAGGGCTAAAATAGAATTTGAAATTTTCCTGAGTGTGCCCTGGTATATGTGTCTACAGTACTGCTACCTTAGCAGCAATCTACACAATGGGAAACGGTTTCTGTGTTACAGAAGCAAAACAAATGTGTCGCAGAACTGCTATACAGAAACACGCAGTATTGAAACATTTTTACAAAAATACTGATCCTGTCTTCACTACAGGTTAGTGCACTGCATACCAGAAATGATGGAGAATGGGTTAAAAAGGGAGATGTAAACCACAACGAAAACCTTTTTTTTATCTTCCCCACAGCCATTTTTCAAAGCAAAACTGAATGAAGTTCAAACCACCAGGCACCAGCAGCAATATTGATATCAATTTCTACTAAAACGAATAATCAAAAAGTATTTCTGAAGCAGAGGCACCCTGAGCTCTTGGGAATTGATGGTGTCTTTTTAAAGATAGCGTGTCACTGATTTTGGCCTCGGTTGTGAAATCAGGCCCCTTTAAATATAGCATTCTATTAGCCTTAGACTTTGTTTGCTGTGAAGTCTATGATATATGATAAACAGTGTTTAAAAAAGCACATGAAACATGATTGTCTGACATGCTATCTTTGCTGGCATTGTTATCTCTGTTGAACAGCTATGGATGAAAAGCCTACATTCTCTTTATTTTCCAATCAATACTACAAACACCAACAACTGTCATCATAAACAAAAAACCCTCATTCATTCACTTAAAAACTTCATTTAAAGCCACAGAAATAGGTAACAATTTGATCTAAACTGAATTTATTTTATTTTACATTTGTTTACCGGGATAGTCCGAATGGATACATGTCCATTATCAGCGGAGGCCCAGGAAGAAAAGCTCGAAAAAGACATTCAACAAACTGTTACATTTTTACAGTTTAAAACACAAATAAAAGGATTTTTACACAGACGTAAACAAACACAGCAAACAGATAAGCACAAACAAATTATTACTAATTACTCAGATTACTAAAATGATAACAATTAAGCAATTTTTGGAACAAAAAGTTTATAAGAGATACATAAATACACCAGCAATAAAGTAATATATTTCCACAACAAAACCATATATACATTCTGTAACATTAGAGATACATTGTAGCAAATGTGATATTAAATTTAAAAAGAAAATGAGATTAAAACTGCTTTGAGATTTAGGTGAAATACCACAAAACATGACAATAATGCTTTTCCTTTATAAAATTCCTTCACTAAGACTTCAAATTTTTTACCAGCCTTCCTACACTAAACAATGTCTGTTTGCAAGGCTACTTAAATTTTTATAATTTGACCTTATTACTTTTAAAGTAATAGATGCTATGAACTTTTTTACCCATTTTATTTATGTGTATGAGTAAAGATTTTCTCACTAATAATGATAGTTTTCTAGCTGTATCATTTCAGCAGTGTTTGGCCAAGAGTACAGTTGCAACAAGATTGTATTTTGCTGGGGCTTACCGATCTGCAGGAAATTAACTTTTCATGACAATGGCAACTGAGTGAAAGATCATTGTCTGATTTTCAAAGGTTCAGATATGGAGAAACGCACAGTGCATTTTAGAGACAGGTTCCTATCATGAGGATGGGGAAAGTTGCCTGATTCAAATATGGACAATTCCAATGGAGAAAAATACTATCACAGCTGAATTGCACAGTCAGAGGTGATGGCTGATGTTTATGACCAGAATTGTACATAAGATATGTATTATACCACTTTATATTTAAGCAAATGGGAAAACAAACTAGGAGGTTTCTTCGGTTAGGTAGAGTGATTTGTACTGACTTACCATTCCTAAGGTGTCCTCCAAACAGGTCCAGGATGATGTTATATGAGGATCAAACTGCTCCATGGAAGAACAATGAGACAATGACCGAAGTGTGGGAGGAATGGTGACTAAATGAGGTCACCTGACCTTAGATGAGGCTAGCCACTGGGAAGAAAAAACTCCCAGCAGAAATAAAACTTATGTTTTATCCTCTCTTTTTATATATATATATATTGGTCTCCCTCCCTCTCTTGAACACCCAGCTTCTCCTGACCCTGTCATTCCTCTGTCCTTTATCAGGTAGGGTAAATAGTGATGTCACTTTTTTAGCAAGGTGCTGCTGAATAAGCACCTGTCCTCCAGCAAACAGTGCTCATAAAGTAAGGCCTTGCTATTACCCTACTCCTGCAATGGTGATCCAGCACTTAGGTCAACTAATTAAACCTTGCAATGGGCTGTTTCAGCTCTCAGGTCTACTAATCAAACCTGGACATAGTGATGGCTTTATCTTTGTGCACCTTTCATCATTATTTGTGCAGTTTAGAACCATATGTAAATATGATTACATATACCAAAATATTAAATATATTTAGTGCATTTTTGAGCCATAAATCGTTAGAAGAGAATACTTAAAAGGAACAAAATAAAATTGCTGGAGTACTACAGGAAATAAAGTTAATTCTTGTTAGGAGAAATGTTTGCCTTGGCATTTAAATTTCATTACTTCCTCTTTCATGTAAAGTCCTTGTTATTGATTTTCAAAAAAGTCTCTGGTGCAAGCTTCTGGGAAGAACAATTAAATTATTTCACTGAAAACTGTTTGTTTTCTTAAGGTGTACATGGGTTTCTGAGTGAGCAAGTTAAACAGAGGACTGTTCAAAAATTTAACTGCGAGTTTTGTGGACAAAACATATCCAGTGAATGGTTGAAAACTAGAAATGCTATGAGGGTCTACACTGATAATAATAGTATGGAACAAAGGTTAAAATTACATGTTGTTGTTTCTCTTTCGGCTTTTCCCGGTTAGGGGTCACCACAGCGGAACTCCGGTCCGCTAATGATTGGCAGTTAGTTTTTATGGTGTCGACTTGCCAGCCTGATGCCCAACCTTCAGCGAAGGCACGTTAAAATTACATGTAAATTGTGGAAAAGAGAATGAGATAGGGTAGCTGAAGGGCTAGTTAAAGCAGATATATTTTACTGTGCATAATATCGGTACCTTAGGTGATATAAGTACAGAAAGGTGATGCAAATTCTCTGGCTATATGACTCAGCATTAAAGTTCTTTTGTGACTCACAGCCCTGATCCAGCCACCCAAATATACAGAAATAATTTTATGTTTGAAGATGTTAATGGTCTGCCTTCACTGAATGAAGGCATTTACTGCTTCCATA